>NC_089196.1:29733479-29833479 GCF_963930695.1 Labrus bergylta | reverse complement strand
GGGAGTGGTTCTCTCTGCTATACTCCACCATCATCCCCGTTGAGAATGTGTTTACTGACGAGGTATCCAATTATACCCAACATGGTATTGTTGCCATGGAAAACAGCGGATTTTACCTCAAAGAACAGCCACAGCTTTCAGTGGCAGTTTCCTTATGCAGCGTTCTTTGACGTAACAGCCAGTGTTTCCATGGCAACGTTAAACATGTCGTGTATAATTGGATACACATTCTCAACGGGGATAGGGGTGGAGTATAGCAGAGAGAACCGCTCCCATGATTCCCCGCCAGCCTCGACTTCATCGTTTGACGTAACATCCACTGTTTCCATGGCAACGTTAAAGAACGCTGCATAAGGAAGCGGGAACTGCCACTGGGAGCTACCTTGGGCAACGTTCTTTGACGTTACATCCGCTGTCTTCCATGGCAACGATAAACACGTTGTGTATAATTGGATACATCGTCAGTAAACATATTCTCAACGGGGGATGATGGTGGAGTAATAGCAGAGAGAACCACTCCCATGATTCCCAGTGTTTCATGGCGGATCTGTCATGGAAGACACGTCCAGTTACAACTATCAAATGAAGGACTCTCTGGCTTTAATAAGTGTTGGAAATAGTACTCAACAAAAAATATGTATAGATTTATTCCATTTTTTATTTACTTAGATTTAGTGTACCTTTAAGTGCAGAAATTATCAAAGTGATTTATTACAAGAAAACACATCTGCAGGCTCATTCATTCATGCTTCACTGTAATAACCTTGTAGCCGAGCTCACTCTGCATCGTGCCCCCCCATCCCGCCCCTGCAGTGCTTCTTTATGTATGTTTACTTTTTGCACATCACCCCAGTTAACCTTGTCAGTTTTTTTTTTGCCCTTTGCTGCTAAATCAGTGTCTTGTACGTCCAGCTGGTTTGGCAAGAAGCTTTTAAGCGCGCCATGTTGCTGTGTTGCCTTTATCAATTATACACCAGCACTTCAATTATACATCAGTACATCAGCATTTCATCTGTGTCAGAGACCTTCTGTCTGCCACCGCTAAGTGGACCACTCAGCATGACACAGCATCCAAGTGTCTGCAGGAAAATGCTTCTTTTTTTTTTTACCTTATAATGGGGTTAAAATTAGAACAAGATCCTCCTGATAATAAGTTGTACGCCTAGACGTGGGATAGCATTAAAGCAAGAATATAAGACAGAAAGAAGCACACGTTTTGCATGTGAAGGCTTTTCTTTTGAGTCTGTGTCCTGTCATGTTTGCCCCATTTTATTTGACTTGTTTGTTTGATTTTCATTGTTGTGTTCCTCTCCCTCCCTCCATCCATTTCCACCATCCCCCCTCTTCTTTTTCCCCGTCCCAAGGTTCATTTTTTCAGAAGTCCACTGAGCCCAAAGAAAAGAGTGATTTGGGAATCCCATGTAAGTTGCTGTTTTTATGTTTTCTCATCATCCATTTTTTTATCTTCCCTTTTCTGTCTTAACTCTCATCTCATCTCAGGTCTTCTCTCTTTGATTGAGCGTTGACATTTGGCTCCTACTTTGTGTTTTATTGTTTCATGTCGTTCTGACTTACTTGAATGAAGTTTTCCTTTGCTCCTGTCTTATGATCTGTTCCCTTCATGTTCCATCTTTTTTGTTGTGCCAATCAAACAAAAAAACTTCAAATAGATCCTTAACTACTTCTAAAACTTCTCTCTGCTTTTAGAGGAAGGAAGTCCTGACAGATAAATCATTTACACTTCAGCCTGCTTGATGGAAAAACGAGATTACAAGGCGTAATGATCTTACTGAATGATTTAAGGGAAGTTCCTGTAAATCTATCTTTACCGATTGTTGCGTAATCCATATAATGACAGCTGACAGAAGGAACCCGGGTTGTCACGATACCAAAGTTTTGAATTTGGAGAACTTGTCTAAATTGCACAAAGTGTTCTCTCTCTCTCTCTTTCTCTCTTTCGCTCTGTAGTTTAAAACTTTGGTGCTTTTTGACACTATCAATAAGATGACAGAGATAGTTTTGTTCAGACACATATGGTAATAAAACATAATGTAACCAATGTATGGGAAATGTTGACAACCTCAGAAGAATCCAAAATCTGTCTTTCAAACAAACTCTCCTTATGTAAAGTTTAACATTGACTACATCTATACATTGTCTCTCTAATCAATAATTCAGTAGCCATCACATCGTTTAAAGTAGATCTCGACCGATTTATCAGCCAGCCGATAGTATTGGCCGATATTAGCATATCCAGTGATATAATTTTATCACAGATATGCCCTGATATTACTCAAATTTGGAGTTTTTTTGTATTTCACTAGCGGTTCTCTTTCACCAGTAGAGTGCGCTATACAGATTTCAACAAGCCTTATCACTCTCCAGAGTGTAAAGTGGTGACGCACATACAAACCTGCACAGTAACTTTCCAGTTGAGTGACCATCTTGTCTTCATTATATTTATACTTTCCACAACTGTTTGATAAGAGATCAACGCATTAAATGTGTATATCCATATATATCTATCTGTACAGATTGAACATAGATCTAAGAAAGATATCGGCTGAGATTGTTTTCTCTCCAAAATCGATATCCATACCGGCCCCAAAAAATCTGATATCGGTCGGGCCCTAGCTTAAAGCTCCTATGAGGAACTTTCAGTTTTTGTTGTTTTTGGCGCCCCCTGTGGACGAGCGATACATCTTCTCTCTGAGCTGACTTTGTCCTATGCATTTGTAAGGAATGTTTTCTGACAAAAACAAATCTCATTCTCACTCATTGTGACCCATGGAATATTTAAAAAAAATTGTGTATTGTGTATTATTGGCTTTATAATAATAACAACAAACTTTATTTATATAGCAATTATCAAAACATTTATTTGACCCCTACCCCCTAGCAGATGTTTCAGACATTAAGAATAACTAAATCAAAATAGACAATCTTTAAGCTCATGGTTTTGTTCACTTTTAAGAAAAAGTGGCATAGGTATTGGACTTAAATGGAAAATGGACTTGAGCTTGTACTTCGCTTTTCAAAGGGCTTTTACACCTCAGGTCACATCTACCCATTTGCACCACATTCACACACTTATGGCAGAGGTTGCTATGTAAACTGACCATCAGTATTACTCAATCCCATTCATCCACATTCACACACCGTCGGGAGTTAAGTGTCTTGCCCGAGGACTCATCATACATGTGGCTGCAGGAGCTGAAGAGCCAACCCTCGACCTTCCGGTTGAGTAACTACCAATTATAGACAAAAAAACACGCTCAACTCACTTTCAACAAAAACGACTTGGTGCTGAATCCCAAAACATATTTGAATAAGAAAAACGATAAGGACAGCACTCCAAATTTTATATTTTAATTGCCACAAGACCTACCAACTGAGCCACAGCCGTCCCCAATTGTGTTATATTCTTACTCTTATATAACCAGCTCAAACTCCTCACAAGAGCTTTAAAGAAACTGAAATATCATTAACTTGCCTTTACAGGTGGTGCCAAAAAAGCATAATTAACCTTTCCGTTATGAAATACTATATTTTTTGTAAGACCTTCATATTGTTATTGTACTTCGTCAAGGTCTACTAAACCCCATTTGAAACGTCCATCATGTGGTGCAGGAGGCCACGGCGGTGTCCCGACAGTGAATGCAGCACAGTGAGCGGTGACAGATCCCTTTAATTAGCCTGATTCGTTCCGTCTTCCTGCCTGATAGCAGCTGATCGATCCAGCACCGGTTTTTACTGGATTCACAATTTGTGAGTTTGTTGCAGCTGCGGTCATTTTGGAGAATAGCCAAGCCAGCCCCTGGATCATTGCCAAAGTGGGCAATTTGCCTTGAGTTTGCAACACTTGCTTTGTGTTTACAAGCGTATTGGCTCGCTCAGAACTCAGCGGAGCGAGGTCCAACTAATGATGAGCGACCACAATGGGTGAAAATGTAATACTGTTGTAGTGTAGTACTGATTCCACGTCTTCAAAGTGAATGATAGATACGTCTTATTAGCCCTTAGCTATAATACATCCTTTGTACAGGAGGAACATTATTAAAAGGAAGGTACAAGATCACCTAGCAAGGGCGCTACTTCTTTGGGAGCTATGAAAGCTGCTTAATGAGTGCTAAAAAAGGGCGAGATATGATAATAAGCTGTGGGAAAAAATGTTAAGCTATCCCCCTTTCTTCTTCTCTTTCCGTCTTCTCTCATATTCTCTCTCTTTCCATCCACCTCGGTTCCTCAGAGTGACATAATGAGCCAGAATCTCTTTAAACTGCGAGGATGACAGAAATTGAGAGGTGCAGGCAGTGAAAAGGACCTTTGCCATTTATTATCACCACACTTTTTTTTACTTTAGTCTGTCGTTCTCGGAGCTCCTCTTTTTCATCTTCAAAGCCATCCATGAGCGTTTGTGATGTGTTCTAATGACTCTCGTTTAGGGTCTGCCGTCGCAGTTTCAGCATCCTGGCGTGCTGCGACTCGATCCAGACACAGAACAAGAGACGTGAGATGGAGACAGTCGTTGCTCATTACACAGGTTGTCAATCTGGATATTTTTAAAAACAGTCTATTGCACTCGGTATTAAGCTCCCATAGATACAGCGCTCTGAGTGGGCGGAGCCATCTCGAGTCCCCCATGTGGTGGCAGCACTGACAGCTAGAGAGGGAGGCATTCACATCTGAACAAAAAACATGTACGAAACATGTTTGAGCTTCTGAGCAAAACATAAAAAAACTGAAACAAAGCGGCATCCAATCAGTGTGAACACAAAGCGGAAAACAACAAATCCAGAGGGAGTTTGACTTCACTGTCTGTTCAGATTGTTTTTTTTTTTGTTTTGTTTTTTTAAAGATTTATTTTTGGGCTTTTTGTGCCTTTAATGGAGAGATAGGACAGTGGATAGAGTTGGAAATCAGGGAAAAAGAGTGGGGTATGACATGCGGGAAAGGAGCCAGAGGTGGGATTCGAACCTGGGCCGCCCGCTTGGAGGACCATAGCCTCAATCCGTGGTAACAGATTGAAAAAAGCCTTAAAAGCAACTGAAATGACAAATAGTACCGTTACTTTGTTGAGCATCCCTCGTTTGTTAGCGTCCCTGTTTCTGTTTAGAGAGCGCTGCATGGCTGTTTGTGTTGTTTGCAGACCAGCTGAGCTTGAGGCGATGAGAGAGGTGCGAGGTAACTGAGCTGTGGCGTTGTGTGGAGGAGAGAGATAGCTCCTGCCAGAGTTTCTGTCTGATTCACGTGTGGCCAGCAAACACAGAAACAGGTCAAAATGTTCCCCTCAGGTGGCTACAACAGGTCGAATTGAGCACCTTGTTTTCAGTTCATTCATTAAAAGTAAGAGTTTTTAAAGGTTTGTTATAAGGCATGGGATCTAATGACTTTATATGAAACGCTTTTATTGTTATAGAGATGCACCATCTGGGCGTTTGTGATTCTTAAGCGTCTCAGTTGCTGATATTTTTTGATTTTTTTTTCCATCCCCACTCGAGAAAATCAGGATAGACACACTTACAAATGACTGCTCACTTTCACTTTCCGACTCACTCTCATCCATCCATCCATCACATCCCTGCCAGTTATTTAGAGCCGCTGCGTCTGCCAGGAGAGCAGTAACGGAGGGTGTTTGCATGTTCGTGCCAAGCGAGATCAAAAAGGCAGTTGAATGAGCTTCAAGTAGTGATTGTCCACAGCTCTGCTTTGGATTCAGATCACAGGGGAGATAGAGACGAGCTAAGCTGAGCTATCCTTGTTTTCCCCCCTTCTTTGAATCCTCTCCGTGGCAGATTGGACGGAAACTGAGAGTGACACAAAGCTCGGGCCAATCGATCGACAGCGATCCAGTGCTGACGGAGGCTGAGCCCCTGCTTCTGTTCTGCTAGCTCATGCGTGTGTGTGTGTTTAAATCTGCAATTTTTTTAGATCCCACAATGATTATTGGGCTACACATTGGCATCCACATAGTTACAGACTCTAAGTGACCAAATTCCCAGAGTTCCTCTTTCATTTTTACTGATAAGTAAAGTTCTGCCAATAACAATGCCCATTATGATTGGACACAGTGAGGCACAGCATCAAACCAGCTAACTCACTCATTTAGAGTGTATAGTCTCCAAATACACTGGATTTGGCGTGTGCACAGGGCACACTGGCAGAATAAATTTGGTGCAGCAACAGAAAAAAAAAAACGTTTGGCTTTGAGGTTCAAACACAAACACAATGTTCAATCTTACCCTGAGGGGTGGAGGGTAATAATGTTCTGCAAAACTCTGACGAATTGCAGTCAGCTCTTGCCATGAAGTCAAGGAAACATGGTACCACAACAAAAAATAAGAACACAGTTTCTACCCGCTAGAACTTTTCCGTAAATTGTCAATTTATGGTCGCAAAGCTAAATGGATTTTAATGGTAGGAAATATTCTGTAACCATGCAGAAGACACAAAATAGTCCATGATTTTAAAGGGGGTGGGGGGTATAACATGGTATTTAAAATCATGAGGTGCACTGGTGTGGCTCAGCTGTGAGATTGTGTTGAGGCTACAGTTCTCACAGCCGTCCTGGGTTCAACATTTTCTGCATGTCTTCCCCCACTCTATCCAACCAGAGTTTCTTGTTTTTTACGGTCCAATCAGTTAAGGCAGAACATGGCACAAAAATGTCTTAAAGAATATATAAAATTCATCTTAGTGGTCTTAACTTTGACCATGAGACCCTAAAATAAGATCAGGTGAAACCTGCTGCCAGCCGGTTAACTTCTGCATCCAACAAATGTCTGCTTTTCCCATTTATTTAGTCTGTTTATCCAGCAGTAAAAAGCTCAAATAAATCCATTTGAACTCAAGGTTGTCTCTATTTTGACTCTAAAATATGAGATAATCCAAGAAGGTGATTACTTATGGAAGGCGCTCTATGTGAGGAAAATGTAGAAGACATGGAAGTTGCCTTAGTGATGACATCCATTGGTTTCTTAAGAGGCATTATGAAGCCCAAAGATGGAGGTCACCATATTGGAAATTGTATTTCCAACTTACTTTTAGATCAAACGTGTTTTTTGAACCAGGCGTTTATTTCTGCACTTTAATTAGGCTGATTATGACACTTCCAGGGCTCTTGCAGCCAGCCTCAAGTGGACACTCGTGGAACTACAGTTTTGTGCATTTACGTTTTGGCTTCAGCTTGCCAAGCGAAATTGGAGCAATTAGCAAGCTGTGCTTTTTCATATTCCACACCTACTCTCCAGATCCCAAACCCACTACAATGATTTGCACCGTCCTGTGAATTCACTCTCTGTTCCTTGCTTTTGTCAAGCTTTTACTGCTTCTACAGTAAACACACGTCTTATGTTGGCAGCAAACGTGGACCCACCATGTGTTTTTACCAGCGTCTGTACCAATATTTAGGATAGATTGCGGCTTGGTGGAAACATGGAAAAGTTGAGTAAAAAGCATACAGATAATAATAGCGATAAACGAAAGTGTCTAGCTTTGCATCGGGGTTTCCTGCTCCTCCCGTCAGGGTTTACAATCTGCTATTGCATCCCACTCACCGTACATTATTATCCCTTAATGAATCTCACCTGAGCCGCTGCAGGATTATGATCGACAGTTCCCTATGGGAGAGAGAGGATGTTCATCAAAGTGCCATCTGTTACCAACACACACACACACACACACACACACACACACACACACACACACACACACACACACACACACACACACACATACGCTCTTCATATTGTCTCGATTGACCTCTGATAGGTCGATACAGTCACTCACAGCATCCTCTCTCATGAAGCGTCTGCACACAGGTTACTTTCTCTTCTTGCATGTCTTTGTTAATATGTGTGTTATAGTGATGTGACCTTAAAGCACAGAACACTCTCCCTCCTATAGAGAACTGTCAGAACATACTTGAAGGAACACCACACATGTGTTCAGTTACTTCCTGGCGTGAGCACCGAAAGGCAGATATTTTTTAATCTAAATCCAATTTAGCCGGTCTCGCGGGTGAGCGACTCGGACATGAAACTGGCTGTCAGGTACAGAGGGGTGAATACATCGGGTGGGAGGATATAGTTGACTTGTGGATAAAAGTGAATATGGATGTGAGCTCATGTCTGCCCATGAGTGTTAAAGCTCGCATGAGTGCTCCTAGAAATGAACATAGGTGTGTATCTATCTTTACTTAAGTCAGCCCGGGCTCCTTCCTCCCGGTCTATCACGGCACATTTTGTCATTCCGGCTTCACAGAGCACACAGCCTCGGGCCACGCTTAGATACACTCAGAGGTCCAAACACATTATTCATTCATCTGGGCTCGGTCAGAAGTGCTCACCCACGTTCAGTCCCCTTCTCAGCCCCCGTCTTGTCATGGAAAATGACTTGTTATGCAAGGCTGTCAGAGGATGAAAGAACATCAAGAAACTGAAAGCCAAAGCACAACTTTTGTTTTCATAAAAAGAAGCTGAATGAAATGAAAAAAATGAGACAAGCACACACCGGGGACTTCAATGTTGAGGAGAAACTACTCTAGTCTGTGGCATTGTCCTTCAATTTGAACATGACATCGAGCTTTTAGGCGAGATAATGAACTTATTTTGAAGAATGATCTCAGACATGTCAGTTCATCAGAGTGCTTTTTGTCTGCAGCGTTTAACTCTAAGAAGAATCCGGATCAGCTTTATTGGCTGTATGCTTACACACACAAGGAATTTGTCTTCGGTCAACTGTGCTCTCAATGTACAAAGAGTGAAACATTGAATATAAACATAATATAAGTAAAGAGACGAATACAAGGCTAAATAAGAAGGTTAAAAGTCTGTCCATATATGAATACAAGTTAAAGAAAATGGAGGTCTGTCATGGATTGTGCAACATTGTGACTCTTCTTTAAAGTCTTTATATGTGATTTTTCACACTTAAATATAATATAAATCAAGACTATCCTCTGAAAATAACTCTGTGAGTCATGACTGTCTACAATGGGTGTAACACCCGAGTCCCACTGTCTGTGATGTTTTCAGAGTTTTCAGAGTCCTATCTTCACTTTGTTTACATCGCCCGGACGGCCGGCTGACTCCTCCCCTCGTGTATAAAAGTTGTTTAATTGAGGGACTAGAGAAAAGAAGAATAACATACTGTACTCACTGCTTAACTGTGTTTCTAGATCACGCTCATTTCAGGTAAATTTACATGCAGTGTGAAGATACCAGCATAATAAAGATCACTAGCATTAGCATGCTAACACAACAATGCAGCGCGAGTTGTTTTGGTTTCATGCTGGTGCTCAAGGGCGACATCTGCTGGATCAAAAAATCACATATAAAGCCTTTAAGTGTTAGGATACCAGAATTTTAACTTTGATACAATTCAAGTAAAAATCTAATTATATTGATATCTGTTACCACGACAACAAAAATAAAGTACCCATGGCAGCATAAATCCCGCACACTCGGTCTGCACGATATGAGAAATATATGCAGCGTGGGATAACATTGTTCAAAAGTGCGATAACGATGTGAAATGCGATAAATGAACACAAATTTAGAAGTGCATATAACACAGTTTTAGTCTGTATCTCCTGTACAGATGCATGTGTGACACAATACTTCTCTCCCGAATCCATAATATATCGAACAACCAATTAATATGAGGGAAGCTAGCGAGCATCTGACTGCTTCAAAAAGGTGTGAAGGCATGGTCGTTACAACCAGGCCTCCATCCAATAGGTTAAATAAAATAATTCAAAGTGAGAGAGTGTTGCATGTTTCTATTAAAGAGATTCACCTGTTCATCTGGATAACTGGAAAAATTCAGTCTTTAGATTAGATTAGAAAACTTTATTGATCCCCAGCGTGTGATGTGTTCATTTATTGCAAATGCTCATATTGAATAATGATGAATTTGAAGGTTTTGAACACTGCGGCTCTTTTTGGATACAATCAAACATTAAAACCAAACGGGCAACCTCTGGTCTTGAAAAATGAAGCCAAGGCGGAAGTGCAAAATCCTGCATCAGAGATTGTATTGTTTCAAAACGACGTGGTTTCAAAAATAATCAAAGTATTGAAATTCTGTCAACCTTATTCTTTGCACAAAGTAGAACACTAATTGTACCCTTATAGTAAAAGTGATAACAGATGATGGTGAATCCTGAAAAAAAGACAGAAAAAGACCAAGACACTCGTCTTTGGAAGAAGGATTAAAATGCCAGTCTTAATGTTTTAGGAAGGTGAAAAGGAAATCCAGGACAGAAAAAAAAAGATAATTGTAAAAAAAAGGTGTGGATTAAAATAAGAAAGCAAACATTTGGTATCCTGCAGTTTTATGTAGGTTACTCAGGCAGGTAGAGGCTCTAATGGGACATGATGTTTCATTCATCTGTAAATCAAACAGATGGAGACAGAGCAGGTTTGAGTTATGGAGGGAGAAGGAGATGTGAGAGAGATGGGATATATAAACTGATAGACGGTGAAGTGAGGACTTTTAAACCCACCGGTACACACTTACACTTCTATATCCAGAACAGTAGCCTAGTTAACGTATCCCAAAGTGTCCCAAAACGTACTAAAGAAGAATAACTTTAGAATAAAAAGCAAGTTTAGAAGTGTTTTTTTTATTTTTTTTTTTTTATATGCACGACCCTTTTCTGAAGTTTAAGACCTTCAAATCAAAGAAGAAACAAGATAAAGATTCCCCTAAATAGATGAGGGCGATGGTGATGATCATAATTAAGATCAGAGAGTTGGTATTAAAGAGGATTATCCAATTCTGTTCCCCCTCCCCCCCTGGCAAGAGCAAGGACCTTGATAACAGGGCAACTCTGTGCTGCAGTGAAGTCGGGACATTTGGGATTTAACGGCAATCGTGTTATACATCATCAAAAAGGAGATGTTGGAGACAAAGGGGGTTCAACCTTGGAGGATTGAAGGTGGTCTCTTAAGTTTGAGGTGAATCCCATGAGCAGAGATTTGAGTTGCTATAGCAGACCCCCTGTGGTGTCACAATGTTTATTTATTAAAGAGCAGATATGTGCAGAAAGAAGGAGTGCTGCAGCAAGCTCTAATATCAGCTTTTCAAAAACATTTGACTTTATGTTTACCCCTTTGATTAGGACACGTAAAATGAAGTTCACAATGTCTGTGACAGCAGTGTGTAACTTTCTTTACAACACTTCCTAAAGAGTGACACAACTCGTAGCATGTCGGAGCTTTTCTGTCCTTGCACACACATTGAGGCAAAAAAAAATGTGTGCGCACAAGATCTTTTTTTTTTTTTACTTCTTGGGACTTCAGGGGCTCCGTAGTTTCTATGAAATTAAAGCTGATTGGTCACCCTGTCAGACAGAGCAGCAGAGCTACATGCTTCTCTAAAAGTTGTAGTTTCAGTTGTTTTTTTTTCTTCTGATACCTTCATTACAACTTCTGAGAAAGAGAACTGGGAGGGTAAAAGAAGACTTCATTGCATCATCTGTAATTCAGTTAATCAGTGAAGTGCATGAACAACACTGCAGACTGAAGTCTCCGTTAACAGACTGGTGCCGTCTCATATTAAACAGCTCCAATGTGCATTCAGTGGGCAAATGTCCGCACATCTCATCACCTTTAGAAATAGATCTCATCATCTGTGTAAAGGGAAGCCTTTTAGGGTTATTAATACTATCATCCGGACAAACTTTAGTCACTCACTGCTTGGCCAGGCTATCGTTAGCTCAGAGACAGCGCACTCATGCTCCTCAGAGAACCGGGGTTACAAAAGTAACCTAAAGTTATCTTGTTGGCTCGTGCTCTCTCGTGTCACTCCACACTGTGCGCTCCTCTCGCTCTCTGCCTGGCAGCACACTCTTGCTTGTATTTTCACAGACAGATAAGATGCACGGTGGGGAGATATATCATAGATTTTGAATTTCTGACAGCCCACCATGAACATTTTAGTCCCGTCCCGTCTCATTAATGACCAAAAAAACGTACCTGTTGTCAGAGTTTTCATTATTAAACATCTATTTTCACTCGTCAGTGTCTCGTCTTCATCATGGAAAAGGGTCATCATTAAAAACATTCATCATCGAATGAATGATTAACAGCAGTGAGCATTAAAATGGATGAATAAAAGATGAGTTTGTGCAGCATGAGAGCATGACGTCATTTTACAGCGTGACTTCTCTCAGCAACCATGACTGACTCCCCAGCATCTCTGTGAAAGAGCAAACGATCTCCAGCGCAGATTAGAGGCCGTGAATATGAACTATGTGAATGTCACAGTCTGTCACGATCAGGGTTATGTGGCACACTGGCCTTGACATTTTCACTCATTCAAAGTTAAACTTGAGTTCAGCAGTATAGGCAGGTGAGACCCAAGGATAGACATTTACAAAGATTTAAGTTGAAGACTGGAATTAACAAATCATTATTGAGGATTTGAGTGCATGACAATGGCTCATTATCTTAATCAGACTGGTGTTTAACCTCTCAAATTAAGGCAAGGCGTTTTAGCACATTTCAGCAAAAAGGCAATTCAAAACATGATGACAGCGGGGCGACGGTCTAGTAGTTAATGTGCGCGCTCCATGTAAAGAGGCTATAGTCCTCAATGTGGTCAGCCCAGGATTTAAATTGGACCTGGGGCTGCTTTCCTGTGTCATCCCCCACTCTCTCTCTCTCTCTCCCTGATTTCTGACTCTATCCACGGTCCTATCTCTAAAACTTAAGGCATAAAAAGCCCCCAAAATAAACCTTTAAAAAACAAAGTGATGACAAAAGGGAAAAAAAGTAACACATTCAAAGTAAAATTTAAGAAAATGGAAAATTTTCTTAAATTTTTTTGACACTTGAAAAATTACTTAAAAGTTTTTGAGTGTATTGTGGACTTTGCACCTCCCACTCCCCCCAGTTTCGACTTAACTCTGGTTAACGCTTCTGATTTGTTGATTTTCATATTTGTTCATTGCCTGTCTTTGTTCCATATCTGAAACTTTTCTGCTGCTTTGTAAAATTCTGTAAGACTCTCCTGAAAAATAGAATCTTGGATCTCAATGAGAATATGTTCCTGTAGAAAAAAGGTAGAAAAAAATATCCAGGAACATTTGTTTCCCAGCATAATCTCAGACTTCATTCTGATGGACATGCTTTGGCTCGGCTCCCCCCAGAGACCCTTAAAGAGGTTCATAGCTCCCTCTTGTGGTAAATGAGTGACTAACACCCAGAGGAGTGACCGCTCCTCTTCAAATGTTGTGTGTCATGTTTGAGCATAATGTGAGCGTCAGTGTTTGTGTGCCTCATCAAAAGGATTCTTTTCATGCATAATCACGTTCATACTTCCTGGACACGTTCTGATGTGACAACAGTGAATCCCTCAGCAAATGACTCGGGCTGTTTGGAGCTAAAAGCCTGTTATCAGCCTCTCAACTTTAAGGGTGGATTAAAGGGAGTGTTCCTATACTTTTCTGTCTTCTTCTTTTTAATAGCCGCAGACAAATCCCCTCCTACCCGCTACAGGGGATATGATTATATGAGCAGCGCCTTAAGTGTGAGACTCCTCAGAAAAAGTTTCGCAGGCGCTTTCATGTGAAATATGTACTGTTTGTTTGTTTGGCTGCTTTGAAGTTTTGAAGTGTATTTCTTCTTCTTTTGCTGCTGCTGCCCTGTTTTCCTCCTCTCCTCTCCTCTCCTCTCATCTCCTCTCCTCTCCTCCTTTTCTGTTTTTTCCTCTCCTCTCCTCTCCTCTCCTCTCCTCTCCTCTCCTCTCCTCTCCTCTCCTCTCCTCCTTTTCTGTTTTTTTTCCTCTCCTCTCCTCTCCTCTCCTCTCCTCTCCTCCTTCTCTGTTTTTTTTCTCTCCTCTCCTCTCCTCTCCTCTCCTCTCCTCTCCTCTCCTCTCCTCCTTTTCTGTTTTTTTCCTCTCCTCTCCTCTCCTCTCCTCTCCTCTCCTCTCCTCTCCTCTCCTTTCCTCTCCTCTCCTCTCCCCTTCCCTCCTCTTATCCTCATTTTTTTCAGTCTTCATCTGCTTGCGTGCTTGCCCTTTTCTTCATGTATTGCCATCATTCATCCCTTGTGCTCTGAACTTGTCTTCACCCACCTCAACCATCGGTTAAATATTTCTTCGTCCCTTCCTCTGCTTTAAAACACGGATCAGGAACAAGAAATTCCCCCCAGCTGCTCTCTCTCTGAAATGCCATTAAAGTCTCAGCTGGATTGAAAAAGGATAACAGAACTCTTGTGAAATAATTAACAGCCTTATTAAGTTTTAAAAGGTGATGCTGCTCTTTTCTCTTGCAGAAATGTGTCTCTGTCTTCCTCTGCCTCCGTCTAGACACATGATCATGTTACACAAGCTGGGGGGCGATAGAAAAGTTTTGTTTGAAAGTGAACCTATAGAGAGTGTCCTTTGAGTCTGTAGAAGTGAACGGCTGAACACAATTAAAGAATAAAGGAGAGAAATAGAGAGCTAGCCTGAAGTCTGCGACACATTTCACCTTGTTTAACAGAGAAAAATGTGGCTTTACTCTCCACCACATTCTGAATCCTCATTGCTGTAACAAAAGACTGTGTATAAAGATGAACAACGCGCCACAACCTTCTCCTATTGTACAGAAGTGAAGCCAAAATACCCATGTGACGGCTGCTGAGTTATTGTGCATTCAGAGCCAAAGTCTAAGCTCTATATGCAAACAGACACAATGTCACTTCCACGAAACAAAACACACATCTACTTAAGCTGTTTTTACATATGCAGTCCTTAAAGTTGTTTGAGAATTTGGGGGCATTTGTTCACACATGCACCTCACAGCTGGAGACTTTCCCTATCAGATTGGAGTCGGGGGGGGGACACATAGCATTTATTAATGCTATGTGTAGTTCAACAGAATCAAAGAATCGCAGAATAAAAGAGCAGAGAAGAATATATCGGCAAATTGGAAATTGAATGCTCAAGGTGAATTCTTCTGAATGCATTCTCACATCAGCTCATTCGGACTTCCTGTATTTCAAGTTCAACCCATCTGTTAACATGGAGGAGGCGGGACTTATCACCTACTGTATACTACAGCCAATCAGTAGCAGGAGCTCTTAATATTTTTGCTTCACTTAAGGCGAGTTGTGCGCTGTCTATCTTTATACAGTCTCTGCTTGTCACTGTTTATCTGCCTTTCCTCTTCAAGTAGATCTTGATGTTGACTAATATTCACCTTTATCTCACCCTCTTTGTGTTCTCTCTCTAGCTGCTCCAAGCACAGACGACGTGGCGCTCTACGTGGGCATCGTCATCGCAGTGATCATGTGCCTCGTCATCTCCGTCATCGTGGCGCTTTTTGTCTACCGCAAGACGCACCGCGACTTCGACTCAGACATCATCGACACCTCGGCGCTGAACGGAGGCTTCCAGTCTGTTAACATCAAAACAGCCAGATCGGGTAAGGATTGTTCCACTTCATCCAGAGGTTGAAAGAAAACCCCCGGAAAACTCAAGTCGCACTGATACTCATTTTAAAGACTGCTCCGACTCTTTGTTCAAAACTTCTCGCCTGGAAGAGAAGTTTTACACTCTAGAAGTTAAAACCACAGGAGGATTTTTTCAAGTGCTCTTAAATGTTTTTTTTTAAATAGTAGATGTAGGAGTATAAAAGCAAAGTTTTAAACTCTGTGACTACGGGGAATACAAGAAATGAGCAAACATGCTAATTTTTGTTTCCAAGGAACAGTTGGATCTTTTTATACATATAACTGAACACAAAAATTAGCAATGCAAATTTTTTAAAAAGTACAAGGTCTCATTCTTGACTTGGAATTGAGCACTTTGTTACTCGGTCTTGTGCATTACTCTGGATATTTAACTGAGACCACCACTGATTTATTAGTCCTCATTATTACTCTAATAGGAAGGAAAACATCCCTCTCTAAATGCAACCATTAACTTCAATCGCAATTTGAACATTTTCCAACCAGTAATGGTCGCTACCTTTCCAGCCCCCTTTGCACAAGTGGGAGTGGATGGAAAAGACACTAAGAGAGGCTGTATGTATGTCTGGGAGCGAGGAGGTCCATTAAAACTTAAGTAAATCAAGAGGATGCAGCTTTTGGGGTTATGTTTTTGAGGTGATTGGCAACCACACCTTCATGGGTTTATTATTGGAGGTGAACTTGGATTTATGTGTTTTGCTACTGCCGTTCTTTCAGGCTTGGCATATGATGTCACCATTTTTAGAGCGGTTCCCAATTGATTCATTTGGATATTTTATGAATCAAACACCACCTCTTAGCTCGCTGAATGTTTACCTCTTTGGAAACAGTGCCGTTAAACTGAGTACAGGACTCAAACTTGAGTCCGACTCAAGCCAATGTTCAGAACTCGGACTCGACTATTGCACTGATGACTCAGACTTGGACTTGGACTTGATTCGGCTCATACTCCACCTTGAGGATTTGGACTTGGACTTGGGAAGTCCTTGGGGACTCGACTGAGACACAGGTAACGGGGACTCAGACTCAAGGTTTGGTGACTCGACAACAATACTGTTTGGAAATCTATGAAGTTGTCTGATGGTGCTCAAAAACATAAAAGTGGAAATGGTCCAACTTGTGCTTGCTGACACGTTTAAGTTATTAAGATATATTTAAGATTGAAATATAGATTTTTCATATATATTCATGGTCTTGGTCTCAATCCCTTTATGTTGTGTTCCTGGCCTTGGTCTGGGTACGCTCTGGTCTTGGTCTTGACTCGGTCTCTGTTAGTTTGGTCTTGGGTACAACACTACAAAATGCCGTTTTTCACATGTAAAGTCTTGTCTTCTTTTCTTGAAGTTAGACAAGGGAAGTTTCTTTCTTTGCATAATTCAATGTAAGTTTCTACCTAGATACTCAAAGTGTCAGAGCTCTGCAGCTAAACATTACCCAAAGGACTTCTGGGAACTTTTTTTTGAAGAACACTCTGTGATGACACTCGCTGTTTAAGGGGAACTTGTCTTCAAGTATCATCCTCTTTAATAGACTCTGAAGAGAGGACCTGAGATTTGATGATACCAGATAAATAGATAAAGAGCGGACATGTTTTGATAGCTGGATACAGGATGACTGGCGCTCCTTCACTTTTAAAGCTCTGATACTGTATCATTTATTTGTCTCCCTCTGGTCTCCTGCTGTCTCTCTTTACTCGCCTGGATTCGTCTCTGTCTCCACCAGAGACGACTTTCCTCCATCAAGGAGTCTCTCTTTGTGGTTCTTCGTCTCTGTCTCACTCATTCTTCCTCTCCTGTTAACATTTCCTGTTTATCAGCATCCTCCTTTCTTCATCTCTGTCTCCATCTTCCCCCGTCACCGCGTCTCCTCTCTCTCTCTCTCTCTCGTCATGGTGACTCCTCCAGGAGCTCACACTCCCTCTCCGTTTGTCTTCCTGTTACAGTGGAGACGTCTTTCTATACCGCCTGTCTGTGTTGCAATTTCCCGGACTACAGTATGTGTTTGGGCAAATGGATAAGGCAACAAGGAAGCACGCCACTTGAACACTTGAACACCCGTGTGCATGCATTGGATAGCTTACTGGAAATGCCGAGATTAGCCAGGGAGTGTGGATGAATCGAGTAAAAGTCAACTGGAGCCGTGCACTTTTGACCTGTGTGAGAAAAAATCTTTAGTTATCATGATCACACAAAAACACATTTGGCACAAAAACTGGAAAAAAAAAAAGAAAAAGAAAAATCAATAAGGCTGGCAAACATGCTCAGAGATACATCCATGTAGGCTGGAGCACATCAACAAATACACTCACACAGCATCACAGTTTTTTGTTTACTGTAAATATGTTGGCTTTTGATAATTTATAACAATGCTTGAATAACATTTAAATCGCACGAATCCTGTTTTCACACATGCACTCAAATGCACTGAAATCTTGCTCATCACCCGCGGCAACTACACCTACACTTCTACAATTCACTTAGCAGACGCTTTTATCCAAAGCGACGTACATCAGAGAGTAAGAACAACACAAGCAAGGATCTAGAAAAAAGGGAACAATGTCAGTAAGAGCAAACGATCAGCTTTGAGTCTGATTGGACACACAGGTGCTGACAGGAAGTGACCAGAGGCAAAGCACAACATTGAGGGCAGTTCTTGAGAGCTCTAATCAGTATAGAAACCATCTTATAAGTCGTCGTTATCAAACAAAAACCATCGTCATTACCATCATCATCATCAATAATATGGAGACCATCATCATTAAGTTAGTAGGTATTCATGAAAGAGCTGGGTCTTTAGCTTTTTCTTAAAGGTGCAGAGGGACTCTGCAGATCAAATGGAGTTTGGAAGTTCATTCCGACAGAGGAGAAGAGTCCAGTCAGAGACTTAGGACCCTGTTGTGAAGGTTGTATCAGACGCCTTTCATTGGCAGAGCGTAGTGGGCGGGAAGGAGTGTAGACCTGGATGAGAGAGTTAAAGTAAGGAGGAGACGTTTTTGTCGCTGTTTTGGAAGCAGTATTACCTGCTGTGTTCACACATCGGCTCACCCAGACACCCAGAAGGGGGCTGGCAACCAAAAAAAATGCATGAAGTCAAGGAGAAAAATAAGGCCATTCGCGTTCACACAAGCAGCTCACCCTTAGGACCCTGTTGTGAAAACACAACTCAAAGCATTTTCAATAATATGCTTATGCTCACAGTTTTATGGGGAAAAATTCAAAATTCAAATCATGGTATACACCGGAATATGAGGGCAGAAAGTAAGCAAAGTAAATTGGTACACAGTGGGCGGTAATAATTGAATGTGTGTGTGTATAGGTGTGCAAGTTCTTGTGTGTGTGTGTGTACATCGGTGAATGCTTTTGCAGAGCGGAGATTGGGTGACATTTTAACAGGAAGGCATTAGGATGCTCGTCACTCTGCGTTGAGGGAACATCTTCGATTACTATTAATGAAGAATTATGTCCCTGCATGTCTCACTCTCTCTTTATCCCACCCTGCCCTCTCTCTCTCTCTCTCTCTGTGGCTTCCGTTAGCTGTTAATTAAATTTCAGCAGGGATGATTTGGCAGGAATACCCGCTGGCTTTAAGGCTAAACAGCCTGGTGATAGAGAGCAGAAGAGAGTGATAGCTGACAGATGTGTATGTGTGTTTGTTTGTGTTTTTGCGAGTGTGATAATGAGGGATTTTTAAAATTAGAATAGATGTGCTGGTGGAACTAACAACAGGATTTCAGGCACTACGCCCAAAAAAAAAAAAGTAGAGCCTGGTGCGAACAAATCTGGAGCTGTTCTCAGTAGGTAACCGTCCTTCCTGTGATCCCAATCCCAATTAAATTTGGGATATTATTGGACTGGACTTCTGTGCAGAGACATGCTCATGCAGGGCTCCACTTTGGTGTTTTTCTCCCTTTTAGAGAAGGTTTTGTTCATCTTGAAAAAGGGCTTTGGCAAGCTCATCAAAAGTGTCTTTAAAGATGAGTGAGCTAGTCGTCTCATTGGGTTGCTTGGAGCGCAGTCCCTTGATTAGCTTTAGTCAAGTAAATACCCATGTAGGATTTACTGTGTTAATATTGCCAAATGTTTTATTAAAACAACGAGGAGCTCTCTGCTGCAGCTTCTTTCCAATTTCCTAGAAGGGAGTGAGGCTAACCGTCTGCCTGATGGAATTAACTGAACTCTTATTTATTATTGTTGAAACACAGGAACAGATCCAGACTTTGATGACTGGGGAGGCCCAACTGGGGGAGTCACGTATGCAGAGAAGGCATGAAGGCATCAACTTATCATATCTACTCTAACTAACATTCAAAGGTCACATAGTATAGAAAATACACTTTTCTAATACTAATATGTGTCCCTAGTCCGTCAACAAACCCCCCAATTTTCCAAAAAGTCCATCCTATCCTTCTTTTTGCATGCTCCACTTTTCAGAAAATGTGTGCTCAAACAGGCCGTTTGGAGATTTTCCCTTTATGACATCACAAAGGGCAGTAACCCCTCCCCCAGGTGGGTGACACTCCCCACAGCTAGGTGTTTGTTCTGCCCTCTGAGCCTGTCTTCTCACCCAAAACAATAGGCCATGGTGCAAGAAAGCCAGAGTACACCCAAGCTCTTCCAGAGAGGGGGCGTGGTCAGACACAGCTCATTTACATATTTAAAGGTACAGACACAGAAACAGCCTGTTCTGAGCAGGGCTGAAATAGAGGGGTTTATAGGCATGATCAAATACAGGATCAGAGTGGATTTAGAATAAGAAACTTCACACACATGTTTTGGAGTACTCTGAGACTTGGAGAATTAGGAGTATCATAAGTAACCTTTAAAGTATCTAAAATATGGCGTATTTCTGTCAACCAATTTTTAACTTGAATTGTATCACGACAAATTGGCAACATATAAAACTTCCAACATCACCCTTACATTTCTAACAAAAGGAAACGTGTTACATTGAAATACAAAGACGGGCACAAGCCGCCTGTTACAACACAGCTTAAATATATGATTTTTACACAAGTCCCAGCTGTGACAATGCAACGGGCCAATCATAGTTGGATGGCCAATGGGCTAGCCAATGAGAGGCTGGCCCTGCCTGGTGGTACTGACTGATATATGTACTGAAGGCAACAAGACTGAACAAAGTAACCATCAGACAATTCAAATTAACTGAACCCTATCATATCGGTCTTGGCAAGTTTAATCGTATAGTTTGACACTGTCATTGGTGATCAGTGTGCACAGCAGGGATTGGCACTCAGATTGACTCCATGAAATCGGGAGTGCTTTTACAAATAGACACTGATTTGTTCAAGTGTGAGAGATTCTTTGAATATCGGGATGAAGTCAGAGTCACTAAAAAACCCCGAGAGCTTGAAAGGAAGACATGAAGCTGTTATTTTCTGTATTAATAGAGGAAAAAATAAGGCATCCAGACGAGGTCTAAGCATGTCTGTGTCTTCGTGTGTGCAGCAGTCGTGCAGCAGTCCTTGATTCAGTTCACGCTTCCGTGTACCTCAGTGTATCACAGCAGACACTGAAGCCTTATCTGCAGACTCCCTCTCCTCTCACTCCCATTGTTCCTGCTCATTGATCTACCCGTTCACCGCATTTGATCCAAACTGCAGCCGTGTGTTGAAGGTTTCATTGTTTAGGTCAGAATATAGGAATCATTCTTCAAAACCATAAAACATTAATATTCATGATATGTTTTCTTTCTGCCGTCTGTGCTCGCTCTTTCTCTCTCTCTTTTCGCTTCCTTTCAATTCTTTATATAGAGGATGGCGGAGAACATTTAACAGACAAACAGATGTGTATATGATTGTATTTATTAATGATGTGTAGTTACAAAGAGCACAAAGGGTCTGCTGCACATGTAGAAAGGCTTGCAACATTTTGTTCCTCAATATCACTGTTTTGACTTCTTTAACCGAAGCTCAAAATATTTTAAGGAGAATATTAAGGAGAAGAAATAAGTAAAGGGTACAAAAAGTAAAAATATTCAGTATATTGCATGATATTACACTGGTATTCAAACACACACTTACATTGGAGGATGGACTGCTGCTATGGACCTCTTTGGCTCTCCTCCTGGTCCCATATACAGCTCCACCTGGAAAGTTTTCCAGGAGATTTTTGCAAGTGTGTAAGCCCTTATACAGTCTGGGAATAACACTGATGATAGTATAGCATCTGTTGATTTGTCAATTCCAAGAAGTGTAGCCGTGACTTCATATGAAACCCATTTTGATCAAGTAAATCTGTCCATTTGTAAACAAAGTGAGAAACTATTTTTTTCCATAACATTCATGTCATCTCATAATCTCTCTCTCTCTCTCTCTCTCCCTCCCTCTCTCTCTCTCTCTCTCTCCCTCTCTCCCTCCCTCTCTCTCTCTCTCTCTCCCTCCCTCCAGCTGATCTTCTGACCGCCCCTCCCGACTTGACCAATGCAGCCGCCATGTACCGCGGCCCCGTGTATGCCCTCCACGACGTCTCCGATAAAATCCCGATGACCAACTCCCCGCTCCTGGACCCTCTGCCCAACTTGAAGATCAAAGTCTACAACTCTTCTGGTCTGGTCACACCTCAGGACGACCTCGGGGGGGACTTCACGTCCAAACTCTCTCCTAAGGTAATTCATTTTATTTCATTTATTTTTTTATTTTGAATGTGTTTTAAAAATGAAATAAAGATATACATTACAAACAAAGCAAACAGCAATCAAAGCATACTTTCTGCAGTGGCTCGATTATTTTTCCTCAACCAGTCCATGTTGGAAAAGGGTGTAGGATGAAGTTAAATAACTTATCCAGTCCTACCCCTTTTATCTTTTTAGCTTAATAAATGAATCCCAGACTAAGCTTTATAAAATAAAGTAGAATAATACAGATAAAAAGTTACAAAAGCAACAGATATAACGTATTACACACATTAATTGGTAGACGGTACAGACCTTACAACTGATATTGATTGAATTTTTCCCATTGACTGTTCAATTTTATATTTGTTAAATATGTTATTCTTGAAAATGTGTTTAAACTGTCCTAATGTTTTACATGTTTTCATTTCATCACTGCAGCTGCTCCATAAATTAACACCCCTCGTTGACCCAACTGTAGTTTCATGTTGGTCCTTACTGCTGTTTTTTTAACATAAATATTCCTCTGAGATTGTGTTTAATGTCCTTCTGCTGAAAAAGCTTTTGGATACTGTTCGGTGTCTGATCATTTTTTAACTTTGTACATGATTTGAATGGTTTTAAAGTCGACCAAGTCCTTAAGTTTCAGTGTTTTCAGTTTGAAGAAGAGTGGGTTGGTTGATTCTCTGTAGTTGGAGTTAGTTAGTTAGTTAGTTGGCTCTTTACTTGTAACGATGATTTTGAATTATTTCCCACGCAAAGGCGAACACGATTAATAAACATGAAGCTCGGTCGCTCAGTTTCCTCCCTCAGCTCTGTCGGCTGCATGGCATGCATACAGGAGTCACAAATAAACTGAAGATGAAACCACTTTTTTTTACATGGTACCTGTCCTGAGGCCGTACAAGAGCTGAATTGGCTATTTTTCTCCAGATCTGAGGCATTTTTTTAGATGGCTTCATCCATCATTATGTTTCTTTTAAATTCTGAACATCCGCTGCGTCTAATGAGCGACCTCGCCTCGCTAATTTGAGGGTCTTTTTCCATGTGAAAGTATTTTGTTTCCCGTCTGGTGTCTGTCTCCCAACACATCGAAGCCCTTACTTGTCAGCTGTGCGTGATGCAGGAGTAGACTGCTGAATGTTAAGTCCTTATTTTGCATCTCACGGTGGACATCTCTGACAAGGAAATGCAAAGCAGGTCATATTTCACCACTTACCCTTAAGGTGTTTTCACAGGGCTACTGTAAATGTGCCCTCTCCTCACAGACTGTCAGCTCAGCCCTATGGCAGCGCTCCCAGGCAGATGCAGATTTCCTCCCTGTAGGGTTTAAGTTAACGGTTACCAAGAAAACATGCGGAATAGAAACAGCGTCTTAATGAAAGCAGAAAAGTTCTTCTTGGAGGGGGAGTAAGAACAGATTGCTCTTCCAGGCTTCTAATCAGTCAAGTCAAAAGTAAAACTACAATGATCTTTAAACCCAAAGGTCGATCTGTGCACAGTGAAACTTGTTTTGACCTTCATGAACTTTATGGTTTCATTAGAATACATTTCCACACAGAGAGCCGCTCTGAGTGGAGTTTGTCCTTCAAACCACTGTTTCATGTCTTGCAGCCTGCAAGGGTGCAGCTCAATGCACACAATAACTACAATCTAGGGCGCCGGTAGCCTAGCGGTTAGTTCGTGCTCTGCATGTATAGAGGCTGTTGTCCTTGAGGCAACCACCCCCAAACGATAAAACGTGTATACAGCCAGGTCAGGAGAAACTCTGGACCATTCCTCCTGAAATTATCTAGATAGTTTCAGGAGTGTTTTGACCGCCTCTCTGGTCAAAACAAAAACAAACCATTCCACACCTTAATCCAAACTTAGAAGGAGGACATACTGGTTATCGGAGAAGCACTTCAACATAGCATGTCTCCTTAAAGGTTTTATGATTTCATTCAGTAGATATCTTACATATTTGACCTTTGATATGTGTGTGTTTTGAAGTGTTTTGTTTTCTATCTTTAAGGTAAAGAGTTGTTGATGTCTCTTTTGAGAGTAGTAGAGTATTTGGTATGTTGTAACCTGTTTATTCTTGTCTTATTATGACTGTCCTGAGTGTTGTCTTTTGATTCGTAGGTTACCCAGTCTCTGTTGGATAACAGTGACACCATGAACCTTCGCAGCCAGAGCTTGGCCCGGACACGGGATCCTTCATGTACCGCCCACGGATCCTTCAACAACCAGGGAGGACATCTCATTGTGCCCAACTCTGGTAAGACTTTTCTACACATCCCTTACCGCTAAGGTCAAATCTTACAAAGCACAGAGACTCCTAATACCACTGTGTTAGCACTAACATGTACATCAGTAATGGCTGACATTACTTCAGTCTTAATTTTATGTTCCCTGAAAATCATCTTGCCCAATGCGGCTGTCGCTTCCTTCACCGTCCCACCATCAGTAAAGGCTTCTTTTGCTTTGTTAGTATGTGCAACATTTTAAATGAGGCCTCCATTACTGTTTTTGCATTCTGTGTCGGTCCACCTTTTCAGTTCTTAGTATGCCGCCTGCAGGGAAGACTTCTGCAGAGTTCCTGTGGACTTGAGCGTAGTAGCGCATCGGCATTGCAATTTTTTCATAACTTTCCCATTCCCAATGGAAATACAATGTTCTCTGTGTTTTCTTATCATGGCCATCTTTGTCAACCATCATAAAAATGGCTAAACAGGCTCGCTAATAGCAATGCATTAGACACTTGAGCTAAGATAGCGTGCAGCATAACTGACCTGACAAGTCAATGGAGGTTTCTGATCCATTGCTGTGATTGCTTAAGTTCTGCTAGAACTATCCTATTAAGTTGTATTGGAAGGGGTTGAACATCTGTGTATTTGATTTAATTAAGAGACTTTCAAGGGGCATTAATCGTCAGATTTCTGATGAGTTTGGTGAGTTTCTGAAAGCCTCGCCATGACCTACAAGCTAGCTGTAGCTCGCTAGGGATGCGTTGGAGACCCCTGCTGTTGAGCTACTTAAATATGAGGTTAAGCACTTTAAACAAGGCGTTTCATGTAGGTTGAAAGTGTAGTTTTCAGGAGTCTTTTTTAATCTTTAAATATCTAAATGAAGTGACGTACCCAGTGTTTGAACTGATACTGAGAAAAGTCTTGAATATTAGTTCCTAAAGTAAAAAGTGACCACATAAGGCGTATCCATCTGCAGACAACATTATGCAAAAAAAAAAAAAAAATGGCCTCAGGTTGTTCTCATACAGTACAAAGGAAAGATAAACTTTCAGTAGACTCAGATTTTAAAAGCAGTGGACGGACCAAAAATAATGAATAATGTAATGTTATAAAACATTACAGTGACATTCACTCCATGATATTAAGAGAAGAGTCTCACACGGGCTGCCTTTTAAAAATGATTCTTGAATAATTCATCGTAATGATGAAGTGATAAAGGGGATGGGACATTTAATAATTCAGTCCTGCATGGTTAAATGTATAAATCCAGATATGAATCTCATTATTTCTGCCTCTCCTGCAGGGGTGAGCTTGTTGGTTCCTGCGGGCGCCGTTCCTCAGGGCCGCGTCTATGAGATGTATGTGACCGTGCACAGGAAGGACAGCTTGAGGTAAGTTTTTAACTCTCTAGTTCAGTGCTTCCCAAAAGTGTGGTCTGTGGCGCTCCTGGTGGGCCTTGTGGGTACTGCAGGTGGGCCGCGAAAAGTCCTCCACCAAGTATAAAAATAAAAAAAATATCACAATAATGATGATTTACCATGAGTCAACCCTTTAAGTGATTAGTAAGGCCTGTAATGACTATTCATGGACATCGTGTTTAGTAAACTTTTCTGTCTATCTTCCCATAATATCATGTTATCATGTCCAATAATTTACCCTAAAGTGATAGCAGGAGTCATAACTTTTATTTTATAACAGTAATTTTGTATTTCTTATTGGGCCGTGGCAGTCTTAAGTTTGGGAAAGGCTGCTCGAGATGACTGGTTCCCAACCTTTAATGGCAATGGCTTGTGACCCCAGTTTGACTTACAAAAAATTTGGAGATCCCCAGACATCCAAAACACACACAGCTTTTTGTTCAAACAATTTAAGCTTAAATCATTTTGTAGTTTTTTCTATTGTAAACCTTCATCTTAATTTTCATACTTTTGTGGCCGGGGCAGAAAGGGAGGATTTTTATTTTTCTCAGTGTACGATGTGTACGACCGGGTGAGCATGTATGAATTTCCAAGGCTGGAAATTAATGCTGGTCACATGACGCATGGATGAGAGACAGACCGAGATAGTTTGTTATCCGTTAACGGCCCACAGTAGCTCATGAACTGGGTAACAATCTTGTAGCTTAATTAAGGCAGAATGCTCCAAAATATTTTATTTTGATCAATAATGAGACATTTCAGGGGACCCCTTTTGAGGTCAAGCTCCAAGGTCGGGATAACCTGCTCTAGACACTGCTTGTCCCTCCCTATCTTCTCTTCACCTCTATGTTCAGTTCTTTCTTTTCTTTGCGTCTGTCAGTCTCTCTCTCCTAAGCAGCGACTCATCAGACTTGTTTGTACGTTGCGTGGGGAGCCTTCACAGTGTGACACACAGCTTTAGGATGAACAGCAAAATGATGAATCATAATTATTTATAGTTTATCTTTGCACACCTTCCTTCGATGATTCATTCAGCAGAGGTCACTTCACAGCTTCCCCTTTATTTTTTGCCTGATTCAACGTGCCAACACAGCAGAAGTTTCGGAGTATTTAGAGAAAGATTTTACACATTAATAAACACGTATTCAGTATTTAATTCTCAAAAGTATTCCAAAGAATTTACATCTATTATTTATATATTTCTAAACTTCTTAAATATGTGCTATCTCGCAAGTGTTACAACATAACACTGATTATTATGATTTCTATGTGTCAAACTGGTGTTAAATGCAGTGCAACTGACATATTTCTCACCTCTTGCTTCACTTTTGTAAGACGTATTTGGGGCTTTTGTGCCTTTTTTAGAGATAAATCTCTTCTTTAATAAATTAGCCAACTACTTGGCTTCATGCATCCTTCCTAGCTGCTCCCTGATCAATAGCAGTCAGTAGGAATCAGCCGTCCTGCAGTGCAGCTACAGTATTTCTAAGAGTCAAGCCTTTTCTCTGTCTTCATCTCAGTCAATAGCTGGCTAGCACGACGCTACATTGACTTCCCTCTGCAACGATTAGCCAGCCAGAATCATGATGTGCATCTGATGATGATGTAACCTTCGGACGGCTGTTTCCACTTCTAACATCTACGACTTGTATGATAAAAGATACATTAGGAAGTCAAAATGAGGCGCTACAGTTTGAATTCTGCTGTTTCTATCTGTTAGCTTCTACTGCTACATGAGTCAATAATGAGCTCCAGCAGCGTAATCGATCATGCTGCTCAGGATAAGTGCCCCTTCTTCTGCAACATGAGTGAAGAAAGTGACTGGATAATGGATTACACAGAAACGTTCATATGCACTTTATCTGTTTATAAGACTTTCGATGTACAGATAAAATAAGGTTAATTAAAATACAAAGTTGTTTCTTAAAGAAGTCATATTCCGCCCTTTTTGGGGTTTGTATATTGAATCTATGTACCTACTAAAGTATGTTCACAATAGCTAAAGTTCTAAAAAAGTGTCTGTTTTCATGAACTGCCGCTCCATGCACCGGCTCGCTTCTGACTCTCTCTCTGAGGCTCTGAAGTGCCCACGTTCAGAGTCCCCACGTGTGCCAAGTCTGATCTGATTGGTCAGCCTGTTGGCTCTGCTGTAATTGGTAGTCGCTCAGCACGGTTTTCGGAAATGTCACGCCCCTTTTACCATATTGGGAATGCAGCCACTTTGGCTCAGAGGGGAGCAAAAACATTAGCACCTTAGCACTACTGTGCTACCGCAGGCTACGGCATATCATGGGCGTGCTACAGAAGTTAATGGGCGTGCTGCTGGGCTTACCACAACAAGCCAATGGGCTTAGATCAGTGATATCACACAAATTTTATTCAAGGGGGGCTAGAACCGAGCATTACATGCAGCTAATGCTGCAGCTAACAGGAGGACGTAGGAGAAGCCGCGTTTCCGCGGACTTTGAATTTTTGCACATAGATGTTCCTAAACATGCACAGGACACTTGGAAAACACACTAAAGAGCATATAAAACCAGAAAAAGCAGAATATGACCCCTTTAATATCAGGAATTTATTCTCAAAGTGTTTGTTGTTCATTTTATGAGGTATGGAGGAAATTCATGAGCTAACCAGAGTTAGCTTAAAGGCAGGGTTGGTAGTTTTAGAAAACTAGCATGATTTTGAAAGTAGCATTCCCTCAGTGCCCCGTCTGCATCCCACCCCAGAATGAATTTCCCATTTTTGTACATTAATTGTCAGGTGCTTGGAGTTCCAATACTTGAATTTGCAGGGAAAATCTGTAGAGCCTGTGACCAGTAATCATTTATTTTGTGCACATGGGCTGTGAGCTCCGGTCTCCAGCTGAGGCCCCGCTGACTCCACTAATCATCCTCTGATTGAATTTGTGCCGCCCGGCTCTCATCTGTTTTCTTCTCTGATTGTCGACAGTACTCCAAAGCTAGTCCATCCTACTCTAACATGATGTAACTATTCTCCTGTCCCCTTTATTATTATCAAATGTGAACATTATGACGGAATAACACACTCCACAAGTGAAATCAATACAGCTCTCTGCAGATGATGCTCGCTGCGGCTGCTGCCTGGTGGTGTTCTGAAGAACGATTTCAGCCCGCTGTTATCTGTCCCTTTGCAGACCCCCGGTAGAGGATATCCAGACTGTGCTGAGCCCGGTAGTGAGCTGTGGGCCTCCAGGAGCCCTGCTGACCAGACCAGTGATCCTCACCATCCACCACTGCGCCGACAACGTGGAGGAAGACTGGCTCATACAGCTCAGGAACCAACTGGCCATGGGAGAGTGGGAGGTCAGTGCTTTATCTCTGGTGTTATGTCTGATTAATAGACTGTATATTAAGATGGACGTAGCTACAGCCGCCTGGGAGTGAAGCCACGATATTAAGAGCTTCCCCTGCTGACTGGCTGCGGTATAAACCCCGCGTCCTCCATATTACCAAACGATAAATGTGTCAAAACTACTACTCAAATCTGCAGCTAAACGCCTGCACACAGTCACAACCAAAGTGTTAATACACATGGCATGACATAGTATTATTCATACAGCAGATATATGCACACATGCGTTACTGTTATCTCCCAAAAGCACAGCCCGCTTAAAGTATACACACATGCGGTGAGGGATGGAGGAAGGAAAAGGAAGAAAAGGAGAGACATTTCAGTAAACACAAAGTGCCTATAGGCTTGTAGACAAGCAGGGGGCTGTAGACTCCTATCAGAAGCAATTTGTTATGCTCCTGCTGTCGTCCCCTTCTCTCATCTTTCTTCTTATGTTTCTATCCCTCCGTTTTTTTTATTTTTACCCTTCCCTTCCCTTCTCTCCCTTTCCCTCCTCCCATGTCTCTCAGTGTGAAGTCTCTACCTCAGCAATCTGTTTGTGTGTGTGTGTGTGTGTGTGCGTATGAATGTTTCTGATCCAGTGTGTGTGTGGGGGTATGTTGTGTGTGTGTGTGTGGGTGATAAGGCTGTCTTGCAGCATCACTGTGTCTACAAGCCCCCCGTATGCTGTCTTCTGTTGCTTATCACAGCACAACACAATGTCTCTGCACAATTAGCCATGCATAAGATTCTGTGTGTGTGTGTGTGTGTGTGTGTGTGTGTATGCGTCTGAGAGAGAGAGAGAGAGAGAGAGAGAGAGAGAGAGAGAGAGAGAGAGAGAGAGAGAGACGGACAGAAAAGAAAAGGGTTGGGCGCAGAGTGGGTAAAGACGAGGGAGAATGAAAAGTGGAATTTCATCAGGAAGTCGATTTGTTTTCCTCTTATTGCAGCAGAACATCCATTTCCCATCAGAAAGTTTTCCCCTCCAAAAAAACAGGCAGAGGAGGGTAATTGAATTCCCCTCACATCAGGGGGTTCGGGGGGGGGGGGGAGCAGCCACGGCGGTGATTACCAGTAATAACAGATTCATACCATATTGCTTTCCTACCTCTTAGTATTGATTTGCCTGGCTCATCTGCAGGAACACAACTCCACATGAACTCGCATTGGAAACTCAATATTTGTGACTCACACGTGTGCACGTATTACAGATCCATACCCTGCATCCACGCATGTGCACACACATTACACTCACATCTAACTCGCGCAATCACACAGGTGCACACATGACTAATTGAAGGTTGGAGTGCTCATATATAGGAGGAGGGGCACAGTATATGCCTGTGCAGAGAGACGTATGGATTTACCATAGCTCAGGCGGTGACAGAAAGATATGAGCAACAGCCGAGCAGACGATCACAGAGGGATTGGACACACTTCACAGACAGCAGCTCCAAAACAAGTATTATCATTCTCACAATGGACACCTTGATCCCGCTCTCTGAAGTCATATGTACAACCACACATGCAATTTACATTTCAGTCAGAAACTCGACACAAACAAAGAGAGCCCCCTGGGTGCTGAATTAAAGGAAGAATGTGCAACATTTTACACATAAATACAGGAGAAATCATCCTGTGTAAATGTCTCTCTGAGTCATGACTGTCTACAATGAGTGAGAAGCTTGAGTCCCACCAGCTGTTTTGTTGTCAGCACCGTGTTTACATCATATTTACATGGACGGGACGACCTTGTGTATAAAGCTGTTTAAGTCAATGACTAGAGAAAAAGAAGAATAACACACTCATTGATTATTTGGATGTCATGTAAGTGTCTTTAGAGCTCGGTCATTCTGTGTCAATTTATGTGCAAAATGAAGCAACGAGCTAACCAAAGAGCGCTAACATTAGCATGCTAACACAACAACGCAGGACACAGGTGATTCCAGCTTGAACAAAGGACGATTTTGTCCTCTGCTTGCGCTTAATGGTGCTTAATTATGGTGCGTTCTAACTCATAACTCTTGTCTTGTGAACGCGAGTGGAGAGGGGTTGGCGGTGTGTCTCTGTAGGAGAGCGGAGGCGTCAAAATAGCGGAGGTGCAGTTTGTTTTGGTTTCATGCTGGTGCTCAAGGTCGACATTTACTGGATCAAAAAAGTTGCACATTCTTCCTTTAATGCGCCAAACTGACTCAAACTTAGCTTTTTACACTTCACTCAGTTTTTGATTTCCTTTACAACGATTTCCATCAAGTTAGCCCAGCTGGGAACACATCAGCTCTGTTTACAGCAGCAGAGGAATGCATCAGTTTAAAAAAAAAAAAAAACACACTCTCTGCTTACACAATGTCTGTTTGCATTAGTGGGGATGGCTCCAAATGGAGGTCCAGTCGGGTTATGTTAACACGCAGTATGCAGCTTAATGCCTGTGAGTTCTCGAATAAAAGCCAGTGTTCAAATACCGCTCGGGTTTCACTAAAAAGCATTCCGTGCGGACAAATAAAAGCTTGTTCCTGAATTAAAGGTGAAGTATAAACAGATGTTATCGGCATGTGGCTGTAAAATCAGAATAATCTACATCGTCCACAGTTTGTTTATCGGCTGGATTCAACACTGACATTTTGTTGTTTTCACAATAAAAGTCTGGGAAAGGAAGGCAATCACATCCCTGATCCCATAGATAATAGTAATGTGAAACAGAATGAGGGAGGGAGAGAGTGTGCTTTGACAACAACGACTAAAAAGCTTCAAACAGGTGTAGATCATTGATAAGAAGTGGCAGAGTGTCTGGTTTCAAGAGTGAGGCGAACGTAGAAGTGCGTTTGATCATGGTGGTCACCATATTGGAACTTCTATCTCCACCTAGCTTTCAATCAAAGTAGTACCAGGCAAAGAGGAAGATCTGAGGTGGGCCAAAACAGCATCAACCTGTCAGTCAAATAAACCACGCCCCTTATGATGCAAACGTTTTATTAGGGATCACAGATCCAGCATGACACTCTGGAAAATGTGTGTGACTTTTATATGTGTGTGTGTTCGATCTCCACAGGACGTGGTCGTGGTGGGAGAGGAGAACTTCACCACGCCTTGCTACGTGCAGATGGACTCTGAGGCGTGTCACATCCTAACGGAGACCCTGGGGACGTACTGCCTGGTGGGACAGTCGGTCTGCAAGGCGGCCGCCAAGAGGCTCAAGCTGGCCGTCTTCGGGCCCGTCTCCTGCACGACTCTGGACTATCACATCCGGGTCTACTGTCTGGACGACACGCAGGACGCGCTCAAGGTGAAGTACTCAACGACACGACGAGAAATCTCTTAACGGAGTGTTAGTTTATTGAATCAGGCTGTGAGAGCACACAAATGAAAACATGTTATACCGTATGTCTAACAGTTAAAGGCTTAATGTGCGATTTTTCACACTTAAATATAATAGAAATGAAGTATATCCTCTGAAAATAACTCTGTGAGTCATGACTGTCTACAATGGGTGTAACACCCGAGTCCCACTGTCTGTGATGTTTTCAGAGTTTTCAGAGTCCTATCTTCACTTTGTTTACATCGTCAGGACGGCCGGCTGACTCCTCCCCTCGTGTATAAAAGTTGTTTAATTGAGGGACTAGAGAAAAGAAGAATAACATACTGTACTCACTGCTTAGCTGTGTTTCTAGATCACGCTCATTTCAGGTAAATTTACATGCAGTGTGAAGATACCAGCATAATAAAGATCGCTAGCATTAGCATGCTAACACAACAATGCAGCGCGAGTTGTTTTGGTTTCATGCTGGTGCTCAAGGGCGACATCTGCTGGATCAAAAAAATTGCATAGTAAGCCTTTAAGATAAGAAAGAAGTGCACAATATATCTGTCTTAAACTGTTCTGTTTTTTTTTTTCCTGTGCGAGGTTTGGTTCTCTCTTTGACCACCCCATGCTTCAACCGTTCCCCGCTAATTTGAAGCGCGCAAAAAGTTTGACAAGAAGTGATTTCGTTGACTCATAAATACAAGTTTGTTTCACCTCTAGTCGTTCTGGAAATGAGCTGAGGAGCTGTAAACAAAACAGGGTCAAGCAAAGTCAAAAATAACGCTGCTTCAGAATTTCAACAAACTCGGGGGGAGCACTGGAGGGACCGTCTGATACGGGAGATTAACGCCGGTAATTTATGCAAGCGATGATAAAGTCGAGTGTCGGTCGCGCACACAAAACACACACGCACAAAAACAGCCAACACACTCCGCTTGCAACATTTCAAACGAGCATGTGTGTGTGGCTGGAAAAAACGAGAGTTCAGAGGTGGACTTTTTAATGATGGGAGACTTTGTGTAGTGTAATTGATCGGCTGGTGTTTCAAAGGGGAAGTGTCCGCTGTGTATCTACAGTAGAGCTGCAGCGTAGGAAGATGATGGGAGGGAGGAATTGATTATTTTGGAAAAAAAAAGGTTGTAGGAGGCATCAGAAGTCATGCTGATAACTTATTCCTCCATCAGAAAATAACTGCGTCCGTTTGTGCATGTGTGTGTGTGTGTGTGTGTGTGTGTGTGTGTGTGTGTTGATGTGTTCATTTAAGCATGTTGATGTTAGTTCAGAAGCCTGTAAAAATATGTTGATGCTATCAGTGTGTGTGGTCGTCATTATGCATGCTGATGTGTCTGCAGGGCACGGAATCGTTTCTTGGTTTCTCTGTCAGTGTGGGCTAACGTGATATATACAGAAGTTAATTTAAAAAAAGAAAAAAAGGATGAAGCCGAAATCCCCACAGGACGATGTGTGCAATGTTTTATTAACACAACAGCAGCAGAGCAAAGTCAAACACGCTGCTTCCTTTTTTTTGTTTCAAAATGAGCCAGGATCATCCAAAAAACATCAGATTCATCAAATCTGTTTTTTCCTGTTTAATAAAAAACTGAGTTTCTAAATTAATAAAAAAATCAGACATAAGCCCTTTTCACATCTGCACTCTGGCTCCAACTCAAGGTCTTATTCACAAAGCATACAGCACTGACGATATTCAGGTGCAAACAGGCCCATAGAGTCGTCCTGCTCCGTGCAGTTTACTTTTCTTTTTTGGTCTGAAAGTGTAGAAAAGCTGTCTGCACCTTCTCCACGTGGAGATCTCATGCTGACAGAGCGGGTTTGTTCCACATCAAGGTGATGAGCTAGGAGGCGGTGGGGTGGTGGGTTCAGGGTTCATTTTAAGGCTGGACCGTTCAAAACAAAGCTTCCTCTCTGAATGGATCAAGGAAGTGCAACTCAGATAAAAAAAGGAATGGATGCTGGATCGTGACAGCTCCAGATCGTCTGCACAGAAGGACTGGGCGTGGCTGTTAGCGGGCGGGGTTTTGTGATTTTTCCCCAATCAACTGCGTAATAGTTCACTTTATATGCGATTTTTCACACTTAAATATAATAGAAATCAAGTATATCCTCTGAAAATAACTCTGTGAGTCATGACTGTCTACAATGGGTGTAACACCCGAGTCCCACTGTCTGTGATGTTTTCAGAGTTTTCAGAGTCCTATCTTCACTTTGTTTACATCGCCAGGACGGCCGGCTGACTCCTCCCCTCGTGCACTAACACAACAATGCACCGCGAGTTGTTTTGGTTTCATGTTGGTGCTCAAGGGCGACATCTGCTGGATCAAAAAAACGCATATAAAGCCTTTAAAGACGTGCAACCATGACCAACACACAAGGACGCTGTCTGCTCAGCAGCACCATCAGGGCGTGCATTTAACACCATGCATGTGTTTTATGAATTAGACGTTGTTTTTGATTCATTCACACAGGTTTAGCAGGCTTTAAAAAGCAATGCAATCCTTTTTTGAATCTGAGCTCACTGAAACGTACACTTTGATAGCTTGAAATTCTAACAAAATGTGGAAATGGAGAATAATTTGCTTCGAAAGCTTTATATAATCTTACATAATTAGCGCTGCGCAAGGAGGCTTTGAGGTCAGGAGAAGTAATTGAATTCTACTGTCTTGCATTTAAAGATATGCTTCATTTCCCTCATCTCACAACAGCACCACTCTGACTCGCGGTGCATTATTAATCAAGGCTTTTTATTGAGCGTCTTAATGTCTCTCTTAAGTTCTGCGCAGTTAGCCGAGCCAAGCTTTGCTTCAATCCGGGGGAGTACATCTCCTGATACAACATGATGGGAGAACTGAAATATGTTTCAACGTTCAACACAGCATTATCTGCAGTTATAATGTCGTCTCTCCACTGATCTATGAAAAACTCGTTCAGCGAGGAAGAGTTTTGTAGAAGCAAACTTGAGGAAGAAATTTGAAGTATTTCTTTTCTTTTCTTTTTTTTGTGGGTTTTTATGTGCAGGAGGTTCTTCAGATGGAGACCCAGATGGGAGGGAAGCTTCTGGATGAGCCGAAGACTCTGAACTTTAAAGACAGCACACACAATCTGAGACTGTCGATCCACGACGTGCCGCACACACACTGGAAGAGCAAGCTCATCGCTAAATATCAGGTAAGAGGAGTACACGTACATGTACACCGAGGGCAATCTGTTACCATGCCCGAGAACGTTCGACCATCAAGGTCCAGTTTATTTGACTAGTGTGAGCACAGTCACACATATTTAATCATTTCACAGCATGAGATCCAATCTCGTTTTCTTCTCTTAGGAGATTCCGTTCTACCAGGTGTGGAGCGGCAGTCAGAGAAGTCTTCACTGCACCTTCACCCTGGAGAGACTGAGCCCGGCCACCATGGAGATCAGCTGCAAGCTGTGCGTGCGGCAGGTGGAGGGGGAGGGACAGATCTTTCAGCTTAGCAACACACTGGAGGAGGTGAGCTAGAAGAACTACACACATGATGTCTGTACAGTATATGTAAGAAAACTAACAGAGAAGAAAACTGGAAGAAAGATCAACACGGTCAAAAGCCTTTTTTCAAGCACACACTCCTGAAGATTTCAAGACACTCATCCGGGGTTGTTCTTTCACACATGCCCCTCACAGCGGGAGATTTTCCCTGAATTCTTCACAACAGGGTCCTAAGAAGCTGACTAGACTCTTCTCCTCTGTCGCCCCCCGGTGGTGGAATGAACTTCCAAACTCCATTAGATCTGCAGAGTCCCTCTGCATCTTTAAGAAAAAGCTAAAGACCCAGCTCTTTCATGAATATCTACTAACTTAATGATGATGGTCTCCATATTATTGATGATGATGATGATGGTTGTGACGATGGTTTTTGTTTGATAATGACGACTTATAAGATGGTTTCTATACTGATTAGAGCTCTCAAGAACTGCCCTCAATGTTGTGCTTTGCATCTGGTCACTTCCTGTCAGCACCTGTGTGTCCAATCAGACTCAAAGCTGATCGTTTGCTCTTACTGACATTGTTCCCTTTTTTCTAGATCCTTGCTTATGTTGTACTTACTCTCTGATGTACGTCACTTTGGATAAAAGCGTCTGCTAAGTGAATTGTAGAATTCTAGAATACGAATGTTATCAGCCGGCCCACTCACTCACTCACTCACTGAGAATTTTCCTCAGTATTATCTGCAGCTTCCTCATATCAGCTCCGCCCGACTTCTTGTGGAAATGTTACTGGGGGTCTGGCAGGAAAGTGTCTGGGTAAAGGTGGGATGAAAATTGGGTTCACACATGCAGATAATCCAGAAAATCTCAAGGAGTGGTTGGAGATGGAGAGAGGCTCATTTGACATCCTACCCCCTGACTCCTTATTCCTAAAGTCCTGCAGTAATGGTCCTAAAGTCTCTAAGTTTCCCCGCAGTCAGCCGCGCAGTCCGTGTTTCCTGCCATGGTTCTGTGACTCTGTTCAATCATTCATGAAGGGGCTAAAGGGTCACATAACACCAGTGGAATAGCTCATCTTTGATTTTTTTTTTGTATGTTTTTTTGTATGTTTCCAGTCACTGAATATGTGTGTTTGTGTGTGTGTGTGTGTGTGTGTGTGTGTGTGTGTGTGTGTGTGTGTGTGTGTGTGTGTGTGTGTGTGTGTGTGTGTGTGTGTGTGTGTGTGCGTGTGAGTGTTTTTCGCCGAGGTCACACCATACTTTTGGACTGTGCTTTGAATGCTCCCGTGGTGTTCAGAGGTGATACATAGCTCAGGATCTAGAATTTTTAACCCCTGTTTGCCAAAGTATGCTGAGAAGAGCTGCAGAGAGGGGAGTTAGTGGCAGCAGCAGGGAAACATCTGAACACATTCTGTACTACTTCAGCTAATTAAATAAAATAAATGTATCTCACACGTTTGCTGCTTTTCAGAGTTTTATTACGCACATATGATTATGATCAGTGAATAATACCTTGAGAAGGAGAAAATAGTGGGGGCAAATGGGGAGCAATCCATTAAGCTACAATATTAGCGTTCACAATCTGAGAGAATCAGGCCTTCAATATACTGTAAACACTTTACATCATTTCTTCCTCTTCCTCCACCTGTCTCAGTCCATCTTGCTCTACTGCTATGTCTCTAAAGCCTGACTGATAACACATTATTTAGGCCATATATTGATATTCTGTTTTTTTAGATGGTGGTAACAATATCTGATATTCATTTTCCCTGCATGAACGCAGACAAACCAGACATAAACAGAACATATTTGGTCAGTAGGCCTCTGAGATAAACTCCTGGAAATTATATTTAAAAACTTTTCAAGAATTAAAGAATTGTTTTATACAGCAACATTTATTTAGATTCTTAAACATTACTTTTGTTGTGTGTTGTTTTTTATTTTAATCATCATCAGCCAAAACCTTTTGATACTTATATGTCTTTGGTAAATTGTGATAACGGTCATTACGTAGCAATTCTATGTTCAATGTTCCTTAATGTATTTCAAAGTAAAAGCAGCTTTGTATTCAAACAGGAAGTGAAGCACCCTCAGCTTAAGACAGTACAAACGTTCAAAATAAAAGCAAAAATAATTGATTTTCAATTTCAATCATACGATTAACCATGCTTTTAATCACGATTTAAGACTTGAGTTTGTATTACTTTTTAAAATCTCTTATCTGGTCCGACGACTCTTTACCACCATGGAGCTCTTATTAATCATTCTCTCGTACAAAGTCGATCCAAGTTCAGAAGTGTGAATATCTGCCTCTATAACTCTAACTATCCCGCTGTATTGAACGTCTCATCCTGTATTTTTTTAGCACTTTTTAGCTGAATGTTTTCTTTCCTTAATACACCTTCTTTCAAATCAAACAAACCAAACAGCCTTTTCAGCAACAAGAACACATTCAAGATTAGCACGTCTGTTTGGGGCAACGACAGATTTGTCACAACAATAAACATTTCTTTAAGTGATCAGCTGTAATCCATGTGAAGTAGGCGATAACTACCCTTACAAAAATAATGACTATGATCTCATAGGATGTCTGGCACAGGCGCTAATTAGAGCTGAAGAGCTGGAAGAAAATATTCACTGAATGTCTGTGCATTAAATAAAACCTGCTGTAGACCCTCTTACAGTCTGCAGGGTTCTGCATGTTGATGGGTGAAATGTGAAGAAGGTTTAAAGCATTTGTTATGTCAACTAAATGTCCCTCTGTATCCATCAGGCATGGCTCCGGCAGCGGAGAGCTCTCTGCTGTAAATTGGGGCTAAGTAGTCGCAGTAAATAGTAATCGCTCACATCAGCAGTGGCAGTTGTTGTTTCCCTCTGTCAGGCCACATTCATTAAACCTACTGCCTCCTTTCAGCACAAGGAGTGGCAGATTAATGGGATGAAAGTTTAGAAAGAGACAAGAGATCGACAGCCCAGAGAGAGAGGAGAGAGAGAGAGAGAGAGAGAAGGGAGCTGAGGAGCAGATCTTTGTGTTCGCTTCACCCTCGTTTTAATGAAGAGATGTTTCTGTGATTGGTCGCAACAAGACAAGCAGCGGAGAGACGAGAAGTACCAGGATGAGGACCAACAGGATGAAATATGAGGGATTTCATTTGGGCAATGCTGCCATATTGATCCACATCACGATGCATATTTTATTCTTAAAGATCCCATCTCATACTCATTTTCACCTCTCATGTTGTCAAGTCTGTGAAACCTATAATGTTGCTTTGCGGCTAAAAAAACCCTCTTAATTCATCTCATACTGGCGTCAGTAAAAACCCTCATTTCAGCCTCTGCCTGGAACAGTTTGTTTCAGCTTCTGGTTCTTTAACGCTTACCTCCCCATATGCCCACTTTCTGCTGATTGGCCGATTCTCTCGAAGCCTTCCAAGGGGGGCAGAATGCTGCAGGGCTGCCAGGGGAGGGCTGCTCTCCAGTGCTGTTAGAAGAGAGGTGTGAAAGTCTTGGTTTCATATCGGGGAACTATCGGGTGATTTGCCGTTTGGCGCCCTCTGCAGACTCATCCTGGGATAGGTCAACTTTAAAGCATTCTTATTGTAAACACATCCATCCCTGTCCTCCAGTGTTTATACTGATGATGTCATACTGTTCAATAACCCAAGTCCTCTATCAGTACACGTTTTCAAATGTTAAGATCACTTAACCAACCATGATTGTTTTCGTTCTGTGTTTCCAGGAGGTCCAGTGCATAGACACGTCCCTAATGGACCCTGCCAGTAACATCACCACCTTAGTAGGACCCAACGCTTTCCGCATTCCTCTGTCCATCAGACAGAAGCTGTGTGGCAGTCTAGATGCTCCGCAGACGAGAGGCAACGACTGGAGGATGCTGGCCCACAAACTCAACCTTGACAGGTGACAAACACACACTCATGTACTTTTAAATATGTTTTGTTTTTTTTGTCCTGTATGCTTCCCTCAGGCGTTCCGCAGGGTTGGGTACATTATTTAGAGAGAAAAGCTCTTCTCAAGGTGGCCCGTCTCACTGTTTCGACAACAGATGATAAGCTGAGTTGATTTCTGTGGAATGTGACTTGTACAAGATAAATTCAGACGGTGTTTCTGAAGAGAAAATAATTCAGTTTATTACACTGCAAAAACTCAAACTATACCTCTTTACATATAACACAACATTCACCTGACAAGTCCAGATAAACATCTCATTAACAAGATGTAAAAAGCCAAAGCAAGAAAAGTTTACCTGTAAAGTTTCATGACATAAGATATTGATCTAATTTCAAAAAACGTAACAAGTCAATTTTTCCTGCTGCAGTTATTATTTTTACTAACTAAAAGCAATCCAGGCCTAATTTTTTGATTGTAATACCTTTAAATAAGACACTTTTCTGTGTTTGTCAGGTGACTGTGGCTTATATTAAGTAGGGACCAACCAATATGGGATTTTTTGGGGAAATACTGATATCAATATTAGGAAGAGAAATAATCTGATACCAATAATTGGGCCGATATCTTTCTTCGATCTATGTCCAATCTCTATATATATTTATTTAGTTTATCCCTACAAATGCAGCTTATAAACACTTGTGGAAAAGAAATACATTATAATGAAGACAAGATGGTCACTCAGCTGGAAAGTAAATGTGCATCTACGTGCATCACTGCCTGACACTCTGCAGAGTGATGATACTTGTTGTAATCCATATAGCGCCCTCTGCTGGTGAAAGAGAACTCCTCATGTAACACAATGATACTCACATGAAATGCTATTTGACTGGTGAATAAATCTAGTAATATCCGTGCATATCTGTGTTAAAGTTAGCCAATATTGATAATCACTGGATATGCTAGTATCGGCCGATAATATCGGCTGGCTGATTAATCGGTCGAGCTCTAATATGAAGTGTAATGAGATATTTTAGTCTTGAAATTAGATAAAAACACTTGCTAAGATTTAAGGGTGTTTTTCAGATTTTTATTTTAATGATTTATATTTGGGCTTTTTACACCTTTATTGTAGAGATAGTAAAGTAGATAGGGTCAGAAATCAAGGAGAGGAGAGTGAGGAATTACATTTGAGAACGGAGCCATGGGTTGGATTTTGACAAGGGCCCCTGGTTTGGAGGACGACAGCTTCTGTACATGTGGCGCGACCACTAACCTCTACGCTGCCCCGGATTGTGGTTTTTGCAGTGTCTGTTTTCTCTCTAGGCCTCAAAGACACAGCAGCATATCAAAATAGAAACAACGAAATAGAAGTAACAGCTAATTGCATTAACTGACTGCAACTGCTGAAACAATGAAAACATGTGAACATGCATCCCTCAGGAGTTTAGACCTATACGGTATACTACTGTCTTATTATTATTACTGCTACTGAAGTTGTGAGCTCCTAAAAACTAGAGATACATTTATCCATTACCATGTGACTCACAGGTAGCATCTTCAGTCTGCCTCTCCCCAGATGTTTGTCTGGATGATTCAGTCTGCAGCTTCATTTACCAGCAGACATCGAGAGGATAATTGGGCACAAGTGCACCTCACCATCCCGACGGGCGGCCAGCTCATGATGTCGTTTCTGTTTATGTGGGCACAGAATATTCCCCGATCCGTGGGTGAAAAATTAGACAGTTAGCCAAAATTGTTGTTTACTTCCACATTTCCGCTAAAAGCTGCTCTTCAGAAGGAGCACGATATAATAAGTCTAACATGGAAATACCATCTTTTTATCCCCTCTCTCGCTCCTGTTACCGCCACGTCACGTCTGTTTGACTTCAAAGTATGACTCAGAGCTATTTCCCCCCACGTAGCTTTCATACTCTGTAAACACAGTGAGCAGTACAGACTTCAACACACACACACACACACACACACACACACACACACACACACATAACATGTATAACTGTTAGTGTTTGGGTTTATTCTTCTGACAAAACCAGTTAAAGGAAATGCTGGAAAGGAACACACACCAACATTAAAATGTGGATCTCAGCTTTGAGTTCACTAAACAGCAGGATGCCACTTATCTCCTCCTGCAGACAGACGGAGGCTGCGAGAGAAACAAAGTCGTGAAAATAGCTTATTAGAAGTTGTGAGTGAGGAGAGAATATGCACAAAAAGGAGAAAAAGTGCAGGTGTAGAGGCAGAAATGAGCAGAGGAGTGATGGTTGTGTTTTAACAGTTTTGCCAACAGAACAATTGGAGGATTTTCAGAGGAACAGAGAGTCTATCTTTTTTTATCCACGTGTGACTCAAATCTGAAGGCTTTTCTCCTAAAGCAGCACTGGGATCATTGTCACAGATGGCTCAGAGTCAGACTCGTCCTCTTCATCTATTGTGTACATGAGTCTCAATAGCTAAACTCATCTGTGAAAACTGTCTTCTTCTCTTCATCTGACTCTCAGAATGCTTTCATCTCCCTAACTTCTTTCAAACAGTTGAAGCTACATGATGACAAAATGTTCTATGAATGATTCACGCCCCACATTTCATTTAGCCTCACCTGTTACATTATAAGCCATGTGGTAATCAGGGATCAGAAGTAATGTAAACGGTTCGGATTGGCTTTGGCTTTGTGTTTGTACTGTAAATTTTAAGTTGGAGAAAGATCCATGACCAACATTTTTCCTTTTTAAAGGTACGACAAGGCAGCTCAACGTGCTGAAAATAGTCAAAGAAACATATTAGAAATTGTTAAATTTATGGCTGTCAATTAATAACTTTTTCAATCAAAGTAATTGCTGAATCTTTAGAGTTAATGGGGATTGAAATTCCATCATTTTGCATTTCAAAATTTTTTTTCTTATTCTTTTATTTTAAATTTAAGCTAGTGGTTTACTTGCGGTTTGGATACCAGCTTTTATTCTGAAAGGACATGAAAGGTATCTAAGGTTGCAACATTAACTTAACCACAGAATAAAGGAACTTGTTACAGATCGAAAAGTAAATTAAAACAGTTCAAAGGAACGGTGAAAAGTTTGATGTCATGAGATGGATATCACTTTAAACTATTAATGCATACGTGTTAATACTGGACCTTAAATATAATGAGCAACGAAACAAAATGAAAATTTGAATGAATTCCCTCATACTGACCCTTGATCCTCTCCCTGGTTTCTGCAGGTATCTGAACTACTTTGCCACCAAGTCCAGTCCAACAGGTGTGATCCTGGACCTGTGGGAGGCCCAGCACTTCCCCGACGGAGACCTGAATGAACTGGCCGCCGTACTGGAAGAAATGGGTCGCCATGACGGCAGCTTCGCCTCCATGACGACAGAACACTGACGAAATAAAACAAAAAAAAATGTGGTCACCATGACGACGACAGAACTCTGGAGACGATTACGTGAGAATTCTCTTCGGTCGACGCTGCAGCTGGGGTGATGGCGATGGAAGAATTAGATGCGAGAGTGAAGGGGAAGATGTCGGCATGGTTGAAATAACCACGGTTGCCATGCCAACGAGAAGTGCTCGAGATGGTTTTCCGAGATATGTGTGCATCTGTGTGTTTTGTTAATTGGAGCAGTGTTGCAGTGTCGTTTGTGACCGAAGTAGAGAAAAACCCCAACCTACAAACCGATGTCGATCAGGAACAAACGAATCATCAAACACCGAAAAAAAAACGGACCTTGTTTAGTGTAACACTCGTTGTTCTCCTGCTGTTACTTTCTACTGAACAAAGAAGCAGAGCTGCAGAAGAAGACGGAGGTACTGACCTTGAAAACCTCTAAAGGAATGGAAGAGAATGATGAAGGGAGAGAGCATAAACTGATTATGGAGGAGTGGGAGAAGGTAGAGCGAGGATAGAAAAAAGAGAGAGAGAGTGAGTTAGAGCCTCTTTAGGTGGAGTAAACAGAGGGAGAAGCTAAACTGATTACAAGAGAGAGGGAGGGAGGGAGGACGTAAACACAAAATGATGGAGGGAGCCGCAGGTGATGATCTGTAAGAACAGGATGGAAAACAGATAATGAGAGAGGAGAGAGATGAAGATGTAATCCCTCTCTCCTCCTGCGAGCCTTGGCTGTACGTGTTTGCCAGTACAGTTTGTTGTCTTTTATATCGTTTCCTAGGGAACACTTTTATGTATTCTGCTGTCCATATGTGTGGATCATTTCCTGCTACACAGTGAGTGTCAATCAGCGCCGTCCTGACCAGAAACAAGCCCCGGACAGAAGGTTTAGATTACATCATTAAGGGGGTTCATAAATTCCTGTTGTGGTCTGTATTCAGTTTGTGGCTTTTTTGTTAAATTATCCAGGGTCAGGAAAACTCAAAGTTTAACTTTGCTGATCCAAAACAGATCCAAGGCTGATTTCACTTATACCAACAAAAACACAAAAAACACGTAAGATGTGTTTGTAATTGTCAAACATCTACTTTGCACGTGGTAAACTTTGAGTAGTGAATTTTGAAGCCCATGTTAAAGGTCACATATTACACTCCTTTCTAAATATTTAAAATAAGTCTCTGAGCTCCCTAAAACATGTGTGTGAAGTTTCTTGTTCTAAATCCACTCTGATCCTGTATTTGATCATGCCTATAAACCCCTCTATTTCAGCCCTGCTCAGAACAGGCTGTTTCTGTGTCTGTACCTGTAAATATGTAAATGAGGTGTGTCTGACCACGCCCCTCTCTAGAAGCGCATTGGCTTTCTTGCACCATGCCCGATCATTAACGTTGAGACGGCAGACTCAGAGGGCAGAACAAACACCTAGCTGTGGGAGTGTCACCCACCTGGGGGAGGGGTTACTGTCCTTTGTGATGTCATCTCCAAATCTCCAAACGGCCTGTTTGAACACACATTTTCTGAAAAGTGGAGCAGGCAAAAGACGGAGAGGATGGACTTTTCTCATAATTGAGAGGTTTGTAGACGGACTAGGGCCTCATATCAGAGTTTGAAAAGCATGGTGGAGTGTATTTGCATAATATGTGACCTTTAAATCCAATTTGTGGTTGTGAGTGCTCAAAAGTAATTTGATCGGATTAAAGCTGTTGGATTGGATCAAATCTTGAAATCAAGATGTTCAAAAGAAGAAAAAGACTTCCAAAACATGATTAGATCAGGTATTTAAATCCTGGTTTTGATACAGACTAAAGCTCCAGTTTTTGATGTTCAGAATTTGAGAAGATTGAGATAACTTAGATCCCAAAATCAGGATGATCCTGATCCAAGCAAGAGGGCTGAATTAAATCTGAATTACAGGAACAAATTGTCATGTCATTTTAAAACTGGTCAGATAAAACAACAGTTTTTCAATGATCCTGATATTTCAGATACTATTGTTTATTTTCCTCTGGGTTTTGTTGAATTGATACAGTGATGTAGTCGATAAAGTCGACATTAAGGTCGATAAAAGAGAAGGATTTCCCATGTGATCAACTCCAGAATTCATGTGTTTGTCTGTAAGTGAAGTGAAACTTTTCATTGCATTTCATTTTTATTACTTTAAGGAGACAGAACGGAGACATGATCTGTTTGGAGGTACCTTTAAGACCGCACTTATGATAAACAGATGAACCAGGGATCGATTCACAGCTTGTCAGACTTTCCACTCCATCTCCAGAAGAGAACAGTATACTCAAATGTTTGTTTAAAAGGAGACTGAATTTACTAAGTATAAAAATGAGTCAGGGAACCCACTTTTACACAAGAAAAGAAGTCATTGTAAAGCATTAAAACCATCATCTTCAGGCTCCAAACGCATTCAAAGTAAAAGAAAAAGTGTTTTCTGCAGTGATGCTGCTCTTCGATTTCCGTTGTTTGAAATGCCTGATGGGAAATTCTCGCTTCGGCAGCCACATTAAGTAAACCACGACCTCTTATCCAGGCGTCAGTCTGAGGACTGATGGGGCTTCTTTCTGGTCAGGGTCCAGCTCAGAGGAAAGGGCGAGGACGCAAAAAAGGGAGGATACAGTTGAAACTACAGGGGTTTTAAATACGGTGAAATACAGAGTAGTATGTGATGAATGAAAACAGCTGATATCATTGATTCCTGCTATACAGGTTTGATTATAACATATTGAAAATATATATCTCCTACAGGAAGATATATATTTCTTTCATTTTTTCTGTCTCAATAAGTTAGTTTTTTTTAATTTGTGATCATCACAGTGACTTTTCTGGTCACTAGTGCCATCCAGTGGCTTCTGAAGAATGACAGCGTTTATTTTTGATTGTCTGAAATGTGTAAATACATGATTATCATGTTCATTTGAATGACCTTGTATCAGCATATTTTTTGTTCAGTGGTCATTATGTGTTACTTTCATTAACATTATTGTTATTATTATTATTATTTTATTTTTTTGCCATTGTTGATGTTTTTTGGGTGTGGGTGTGTCGGCGGGTCAAATCTGTAACATATCAGTTAGTTGCCCTTTCTCAAAAAAACAAATGTTCAGTCAGCAGCTAACATTCCAGCTCGTGGTGTATTTGTTGATGAAGTTGCGATTAAGAGCTTAAAAACATGATACGAACTAACGGGGGGCTCGTGTAAAATGAAGTGTAATATATTTGTGTTTAACCAAGGCTGACGTGTTAACGTTAGCGTTAATGTTAGCATTGACTCAGGTTGACAGTGTCTGAAGAAAACTACATCAAGCCAGCTTTGAGGAAAGAACAACAGCCTTATCTTTAGTTGCTTTTCAATAGTTGTCAGAAGCCCCAGGGTACTTGAACTCACCATGAATAAGGCAACAGGGACATTCAGATGAAAGGGAGTACATGTACAATATTTAAAAACCAGAGGTAAGATTCTCTGAACTATGGAGAGATGCCATATGAAGCTGAACATGATGTGTAGAGGAGAAACGGAGGAGGAAAACCGTAAAGAAAAACAGTCAAAGCTGACAAACAAAGGCCGAGTTAGCAGCGGTACAAAAGGTCAGATCTTTCCTCTTCGTGACAGATTTCATCTTGTGGTTGCCCACACAGGAGGAAACCTTGAAACATTGATTTTCCACATTGATTTTTCTCTACGCGAGTGAAAAATCCCACCTCTTGCATCGTTGCAAAACAGAGGCCTGGAGGCCTCAAAAGAACAGATGTTTTAATTTCAGACAGCCTTAATTAACTAAATTAGAAAAGTGTATGGTTAAATGACGGAGTGGATGTTTTGTATGTTTTCAAATATAACTGCTGATGTCAGATGTGAGGAAATCAAAGGGAAAGAGGTGTGTAAACTTTTTTTTGAGGATTAAAAGCCTAGAACATCAAGCCATCACTTCAAGTTTGTTTCAGAACAAAGATGAACCCAAAGGTCATGACGATATCTTTCATAACATGTGATCAGGAACGTCTGAATGCAGGATACAGGATCACATTTTCACTGCGTGCAAGGACACAATCAGTTAAAAAGAGATGTAGGTTACCAGTGTCTGTGTGACTTTTGCTCTAGAACGTGCTCCTTGCCATGTTTTCAGTCTGCAGTTTACGGGCGGGACAGACTGTTTGTGAAAAGGAGAGCTTTCATACGAGGAGAGGCCTCCACAAAGGAGATCCTTCGGGATGTGAAAATGAAGAACGCATTGTGGAGAAATCAAAATATGTACAAATGTTTTCTACGCGCAGTATGTACAGTTGTGTACTGTCAGCTATATTTGGCAAATTTGAGAATTTAAAAAAAGAGCAGTACAGTTAGATACTAGTTTGTATGTTTCCAGTTTTTTATTTAAGTTTTTTTTTTCCTGTTTTGTAAAAGCGGTGTCTACTATGCAAACTTGGCATTGGTTATCATGATAGAAGTCTATAACTAGAGCTGTTATAAGTGCTTGTAAGTGCATTTTTTTATTTTACTATCAGGGGTGAATTGATTTGATTAGTGCGGAGTAGTGTTGGTCCATTTTCGCTGATTCTGGCACGCTTTATGATTCTTGCTCTACCTTGCTGATCGCTCGCCTCTCTATCTCTAATTGTTTTCTGTACAAAGTGTAAGAAAGAATTTTTAAGACAATTAATAAATTATATTTATAAGCAACGCTGAAACGATCTGTGTCCATGGTGGATTTTTTTCTGCAGAACAATTGTACCATTACGTTTCTTAAATTTGGCACCACTACAGATTGAAGATTGAGTATTTACTACGAAATTAAGTATATAAATAATAAATGACATAGGACCAAGTATGGACCCTTGTGGGACTCCCATTTTGAATATTTATTCAACTAGATACTAGATCATGAAATTGAACAGATTGCACTCGCCTACTTTTTTCACGGATACACCAGCAGTGTAAGATAGCTAAGGAATTATTTGAGTTGTAAATCAAGCAAAGCTACTCTAGAGTTTCAGAGTGAAATGATAAAACATGAAAACAAGCATAACATGAGCTCTTTAACCTTGAGTGTATACATTAGATTTGCAATACCCTTCTGTTGCTCCACTTTCTTTCTGTCAAATTCATATTTACAGGCCTCAAACTCAATAACTAGCTGGAAGAAGAAGCCTGAAGGGGGGAAAGTGGAAACAGAAAATCTTTGTGGTGTCACTGTTTAACATGCTGTGCGGCCCAGCAGCACCTGTGGGTCGTAATGAGGCGAGGCTCCTTTTTAAAAAGAAGAAAATATGGAGAGCGTGTCTTAACAGTTAGAAGCACTACCAAGAGACTTGTTAGTATGCACCTTGTTCAGCCACCACAAACTGAGCATCCGCCATGTGGAGCAGTGGAACACTTTATGGGACAATGTTCAACCTTTTACTGGATAAAAACACAGTGTTCCACTACAGTAGGTGAAGATTTAAAAAAAAAAAAAAAGGCACATCAACCAAAGGGAAGGAAAGGGCATGTAGAACAAAACTATTCTGCCACTGTGACTAATCATCCGCATATTTTAGTTGGCATAATGGAGTTAAAAAAGTCGAAAGGAATGGAATTATGCCATTTTGGCACAATCGTAACTGGCATTGCTCTGATGCCAGGCTAATGTGGAAGACATAGCAGTGTGCAAGCTGTGGTAATGAAAGGTGTTCAGACATTAACTATTTCATACTGCTGTTCAAGCTTCCTCTTACTTGACTACTTCTAAACAACAATTTATACTAGCCAGGGAAGTCGCCTGATAGAACCACGAAGATCAGTTGTAAAGACTCTGTAGAAGGGTTATCACACTACCACATTCTGACACGTCAGTAAAAAATCAAACTAGGCAACAAGAACAAGAAGTCCTAGGCACCCAGTGTTGGGCAACTTCTGTTTTTTAAATCATCCAAAAATTGCAGGCAAACTCCTGCACACTGTCTTAATTGCACAAATACATTGGCAAAATTTTGGTACATCAGAATAAAAATCAGGGGACAGTGCAAATTATGCAGTTGAGATTCCCACATTTGGGGAGTTTGCACAGATCAGCCCTGCCATAGTGCAATGGCTGGGCCTCTCCATGGGTGAACCACCTTCTTGATCATGATACCTCCCCTGACCAGCAACAGTGTCGAAGCATTTGTGCATCTTAGATTTCTTCTGGAAATGTAACTTTTGCACTTTGATTGGATGCAAAAAGGACTGGAGAAAAGCCAGTATGCCAACCTGTGAATCTGAATGGACCACTGCTGCTCTTTGGTTTGCTCATGGCATTTTGGATTTAAAATATAACTGAGGATCTCTATTTTTAAAAAAAGCTGGTGTACTTTTCCATACTTTCGATTATTCTTACAACGGGGACTATATATCATTTTAAAACACGAGGTATCAAAAAGTATCCAAAGTTTAACCACCTTACACCACAGAAATTTGATTCCAGAGCTGCGAAAAGTTTATTATGCTGAGAGAGTTCAGCTTGTACTTTCATTTACGAGCATGAGGCCGTGTGGTGGTGAGAAAACAGTGACCTTGTGATGTCCACGGGAGGAATCTCACAATGTGGGGATGGCTGAAGATGTTTCATATATATATATATATTTTTTTAGAGTTATATCTTCTTCTGTTACCACTCGACTAACGCCGACACAATTCAACACATTTACAGTAGATCTTTAGAAGTCACCACTACAGTTAGGAGATTGCCTTGTCAGACTCCCTCCTGTAATTACTGTGGAGCACCTACAGGTGGCAGCGTTCCAGTCTCCAGTCCTGTAGCAGCGCCTGCTCTCCTCATGTAGGGCAAGGAAACACTCACATATAGAGGCTCGACCCAGCAAATATTTCTGACATAAACACTTTATTTTTTCAACATTAAGTATTAAAGAGTTTGAATTTTACATGGAAAAATCTGTTAGCAACTTTCCTAACCGACCCAAACTCAAAAATACACAAATTCTTCAGTGTCTACAAACATAACCAGCATAAACAGAACTTTTAAAGCATCAAAATACACATTTGTTGTTTTTTTTCTCTCTGTCACATAGTGTCAGTCAGTCATTGGAACCAAAAACAGTCAGAAAAAGAGTGACAAAAAAAAAGTGTTCAGTCCAATTCACGACATACAGGCAGTAGTGGAGGGTCAGTGTTTCCAGAGGAGGTGTCATGCTGCGATAACGCACATCCTTTTCGTTCTATCAGTCGGACCTTCATCTACAGGTAAGGTAGCTTTCACAGAAAGCACTCATAGATTATTCCACTCACTGGTCAGTAGCTTGTTTGTGTTTCTCTGCAGCTACAAGGCCAAATTCAATCTATTTCTCCAACAGGAGCAGGAAGCTGCTTTTAGAGTCCTTGTACTAGTCTGAAATGAAAACGGCACTCCACACAGAGCCTCTGTAGGGCCTTTGTAGTTTAAGTTTACTATTGTAGTCCTGTTCCATGTTTTTCAATGACAGGGTGAGTTCTAGGCATCTACATTCAAAGTTTGTGATCCTCCGATCTCTGAGCGATGATCTTGCTTCCTGTGTCTCCTTAAGGACGAAAAAAAAGAAAGTGGGGCCTCGACCAGCGCCAGTGTGATAGTTAATGCCCTTTCAATGTGTGAGGAAAAAAACCACACACACCTGGCAGTATCCGCTCACAGCTTGATGTCCTGTGATTCTGACATCTTTGCAAGTGTCTTTTTGACCCGTAGGGCTGTGAGGCGGCAGGCGGGGCTGTGGGCCCAGCACTCTGTCATCAGCTTCCCCATCTGTCTCAAACACTGAGGAGAGACATGTTAACATGTTAGAGAGGTCATTCATGTGTCTGATTCTTTATGTCTCTGGAGAACATTTTAAAACGTTTTACCTCGTCGCTGGTCCATCGGTTAGGAAAGGATGGTCGTAGTTTCTTGATGCACACCACCTCTCTCATGTCTTCATATGACGGGTCTGTGGGAACCAACTCATGGTACGGTAACTGGTACTCTTCAAGGATCCCTACAATGAGAAAGGGACAGAAGAAAGACTTGGGGATGTGAGCAGAGCATGTATCAGACGCTACTCGCAACATGGACTCGAGCGGTAGAGACTAGAGAGCGTAGATCATCCACTAGTTTATCCATCTTACTTGCCGATTGTAGAGGGATAAATAAAAGGATATCAAAGAAAAAACAGACTGTTTTAAAATTTTAAAAACAGTCTGCCAATATACCTGGGCGGTTGTAAATATGCCCGCACAGTTTTTCTTTGCTTTAGATTTGATAATGTCTGATAGAAAGGAGCGCTAATTTTCCAGTAATCCAAACTGTAAGACCATCAAAAAGGCACAAGGAGAGCAGCCTACTTTCTTTAAGAAGGGTGTGCAAAGACCGTAGACTGTAAATATTAATGTTTGAAGCCTGAGTTACGTCAGCCTTCTGTTACTGCAGGGGGCTCTGGAGGCTCATCAGCAGCAGCCGCCATGTTGGAAATGCTGTCTCAGCCTAACTTTCAGTCAATCTAACAACAGACTGAGAGCTGTAGCTGAGGCGGGTTTGAAGCCTCTTGACAAACCGTTACATCGCGCCCACCTGTCAATCATGTTAGCTATGCACCTAACTATGAATAACTTGTTTTCAAACTCAAATCACTCGACAAACAGCAGGATTTTGCACTTCCACAAAGGCTTCATTTTTCAAGACCGGAGGTTGCCGCTTGGCAAAGACACACAAAAAAAAGTAGTTTACCTCCTGAGACACAACGTCGAGCGATTTCCCAGAGAATGAGCCCGAAGCTGTACATGTCGGCCATGATGTACGACTGAAAATGACTCCTGTTCAGAGTCTCATCCAGCACCTCTGGAGGCATGTAGCGCTTTGTACCCACCCGGGTGTTGGGAGGGATGTCTACCTCGTTGGTGTCACTGCAGGGATGAAGATATTAGACGGGGACAATTAGAAAATGGAAGAACCAATAATCCACTGACATCTTTCAAAATATTACAGCTCACAATCATCTGATTATAAATCATCTTCCTGATTCTCTCACCTGATAAACTTGACTGCCAGTCCCAGGTCGGCTATACAGCAGGTCCCGTTTCTTTTCACCAGAATGTTCTTACTCTTCAGATCCCTGTGGGCGATGGCAGGTTTCCCCTGGGTGCCAAAGATCTCAGTGTGAAGGTGACAGAGTCCCGACACGGATGAGTAGGCCAGCCTCAGCATGGCTTTACTGTCCAGAGTGGTGGATTTGAGGTAGTCGTACAGAGAGCCGTTTTCATGGTAGTCTGTGATCAGGTAGAGCTGAGTCCAGGAGCCGGTTCCTTTGATATCAGCGGCTATAAAACCTGTGAATGGGAGGGAAGGGGGCGAGGAGAGAGAGGGAGAGAGCTGCAGTGAGGTCACTCTGTAAATCACAACTATTTTAGTGCAGCTTCATGTGAGGCAGACTTTAGAAAACTTAATGTAGCCTCCGGTTGTCGACGCATTATGCACCGCAGCATCTCGTCTGTCTCCTCGTTTACTGGGAAGTGATCTTTTGCTCCTGTGCTTAATTACTATGCGTCTTGTGCTGTTTAATTATGCAAGCTTGAGTCTGCAGTCAGTTGTTGTCTACTTTATAATTGTGTGTGTGTTGTGGTGTTCGGTCTCCTGGCTATAATTGATCTGTTTTGGTATGCTGTGTGGTACAGCATAGTTAAGGACTGGTAAGTTCAATTCCAAGACTTTTTATTGGTTTGTTTTTCACTTTTTGCCTGCTAGTTCATGTAGTTCTTTTTAAATAAACCACCTATCGATACACCAGTTCATCCATTTATGTGTCTATGAATGAAGTGTGTCGAAGGGTTAGAGAAGAGTTATTCACGCCTGTCTCTTTAAATCGCACAAATACACAAAATTGTTTTATTGATTTCAAGAAAAGGAAAAATTGAGAAAAAACAGATCTAAAGATGAACAGACAGATGCCTTCACAAGACAGAAAGCGTTCTTCTTACCCAGTATGTTCTCGTGTCTCATCAGGACGGTCTGGTAAATCTCCGTCTCTCTGAACCAGCTGGCCTCCTCGGTGGTGAAGAAAACTTTGACGGCCACTTTCTCTCCTCTCCATCTTCCCATCCACACCTCGCCGTACCTCCCCTTGCCTATCTGCTTCACCATCTGGATCTGCTTGGCTATCGTTCTCTGCACCTGTCGAGGAGAAGGGGATGGAGACGGTTGAGTTTTTCACCCTGCCAGCCCACCTCGTAAATTCCCATAGCGAGAAGGCGAGGCCGATGATGTTCATATTACGACTGGTGCAATCTTCATGCACCAAATGAAGCTGCTTCATTTTCTTTTCTGCTCGCCATTTTGTACTTCTCCACTCATTCATGGAGACTGTGAATATGTCTAATAACATGTGGCTTTGATGAAAAATGCAAAAGCTGTCTCCCGCTGTGAGGGACCTGCAGAGGCGCTGCTTGTCAACAGGCAACCTGCGGCCCCAGACCAGTAGGGGGCCCCCAAAGCAGCGGCCTAAAATGTGCAAATTGCAAAGTGCCCCATCTGACAGCACTCATTCTCGTTGCTGAATGAATTGATTTTTGCCTAGGGCCCCAACAAGCTCTAGAATTGTCACTAGGGAGATGTGAGCATATGCAACTCAGGAAGATTTCAATGTCACACAGTCCTTACATTTTCTAGAAATTTCCAGGAGTGCACGTGTGAAAAGGGCTTCAGAATAGAATAGAAGATTCATGATTGTTTTCCAATTTTTTTTTAGCACATGAAGCACCAAATGTTTCATTAAGAAGTAGAAAATGTAGGTTTTGTGACATTAAGTCGATAAATAACTCTCCTTGTATAAGATTGATTTCATTAAAACAAACACTCAAATCTTATAGTATGTCTTAAAATCATCCACCATTTCCTCTCCAAACAATGTAGTAAATAAAAAAATACATGACTTAAAATCTTGAGGTATGATGCCATGCGTCCTTCTGACTGACTGTATCTCTCAATGATTTTATAAACTACTTTTTCATCAATAACTTTTCTGCACTCTTGTAAAGCACTTTGAACTGCAATTTAATTTGTCTGAAAGGTGCTATACAAATAAAGTTTGATTGATTGATTGATATCTCAGTGCATCTGTTTTTATTGAACAGGAATTTGAGCTGCAATTCAAGAGTCTCACCAACAGAGGGAGCCCTGAGCCTGAGCCTGAGCTCTGAGACTGCTCTATCAGGTCCTTCAGAGACTCTCCGGGGGGAATGTAGGTATCATCCTGCTCCAGGCCGATGCTGTACCGAGGACGGGACTCCTGTCGCTTATACCTGTACACACACACACACACACACACACACACACACACACACACACACACACACACACACACACACGCACACACACACACACACAGAGAGAGAGAGAGAGAGACAGTGAGCTTACAATCTAACAAGAAGAAAACAAACAGGTTGAAGATGATGTGACAAAGGGAATAAAACAATTAAGGAGGCACACAGTACGCTGCATGCATGAGAAGTTTAACAGATTTAAAGATGAGGTTGTCTACCGGAAGGAAAGGAGTGAATGATGTTTGTGTTTGTGAGAGTTTCATAGGAAAGTGGACTTACCTGAAGTAGCAGAAGACAATGATGACGGCCAGGATAATGCTGCACACGGTGACTGAGATCAGCAAGGCCAAGTGGTGGATCTTTCCATCTACATAGACTGGAGGGGAGGGGGGGGGGGGGGGGGGGCAGGAAGGGGAGAAATAGAGAGGTGAGGATAAAGTCAGCAGGGACAGAAGAATATAAGGGGCCAGAGAATATTTGTCATTTCTCTTTGACTCCTGATGAGCCACACTAATCTCATCAAAGGGCAACATCCAGATATTTTGTGAGGAAATCATTTTCTGCAGCACGTCTGATATCCCCGATGTACAAAAAGGGCGAGCCACAGAAAGAACATTACACCGAGAGATCAGTCATCCTCACAAGTCATTGGGAAAAGAGCCGGTGTACAGTAAATCAAGTACAAATCATATTTCACTCATCAATTTTTCATTTTCTTCTGGCACACACTCTGTTCCCTCGGGGGCCCCCAGTCGACAGCGAGAGGAAGCCCTCGGTATTAGTCGATGAATTCTCTTTCCTGATCTCCTCTGATAGGGTTTCAGATTGATGACTGTTGCCCCCCGGTGTCTGCTGCTGCGGCTCGTGATTTCCCTGGGAATCTAAGCTTACTGTCTCTCCAATACACAAAAGGCTTCTCACACTCACACATGGAGGATAGTGTTTTACACAGCAGAGACCTCAGCAGCTACTGCGAGCTGCACGACAGCTTTGACAGCAACCCCCCCCCCCCCACCCACTTTAGCTGTCTTTTGACTCTGACAAAGTCATGCTATCTCTATCTGTGAATCCTGTGTGCTAACACTGTCAGCCACAGTTCTGGGCCCCTGTCTGGATCACTGTCCCTGTCACCTGCCAACCGGACGACAAGGGGGGAACCTCGGCGGGTCTCTTTCTTGTGTTTCATGTTGCAGAAAAAGACGGGAGGAGAAAGATGAACTTACGAGGCGGCTTCAGCGGTGGCAGCGTGGGATGCAGGTTTTTATTACAGTAATCCTGGTCCGTGCAGCACTCCAGAGATCTCCTCTGACGGGAGTTCCCCGTATCCTGGAAGACAGAGAAGAAGAGTATTTTTACATCGCAGGTTCTTTTCCACCTTTTTCTGTTCAATCAACCGATTACCCAAGATATCCAACATTCAATTATGACGACTGAATAAATGCTCCTGTTGTTTAATCGACAGCCACTTCATTAAATATGAAGAGGGTCGTCATGATACCAGATTTATAAACTAACAATGACACTATAGATAAATGTTTCTACACCACCGCAACTAAAATAAAAGTTCTAGACGCACATTATTGAATAAATTCTCATTTTTAATTACCAAATTTTGCAAACAAACTCCTGCATGTTGTCTAATTTGCACACAAAAAATTGGCAACATTTCGTTATATGCAATGTTTTTGTGCAATTTTTTAACTCTTCCTTTTTTGAGTTAAAGGCTCTAGTCCCTCAATTAAACAACTTCTATACACGAGGGGAGGAGTCAGCCGGCCGTCCTGGCGATGTAAACAAACTGAAGATAGGACTCTGAAAACTCTGAAAACATCACAGACAGTGGGACTCGGGTGTTACACCCATTGTAGACAGTCATGACTCACAGAGTTATTTTCAGAGGATATACTTGATTTAGTGTGAAAAATCCCATATAAAGCCTTTAATGCGGAGAATCCACAAAAAGTGGATTCAAAGTATTTTAAATGAAGATGCAGTTGTCTTCAACACGTTCCTCTTTTGATCCATGTTTTATAGTTTAATGTAAATATCTTATTAGACGATAAAACAAATCTCCACTGAGACGTCAATCAGCAATACATTTAGATGTTTATTGAAGCTCCAAACCAAAAAAATGTTTGTCCAAAAATAAATGACTTATAAGGAACTGAAACTAAATATATAGACACAACAGTCCTGTCAGTCATCTACTTTCTTGTGATTCTTCACATCCACGTTGAATTAGTCACTGACAGATAGAAGAAGATAGAAAAGTGTGACAGTTTCTACTCACCCTGCACTGAAACTCTGATCCGACCAGCCCGAGGCATCCTGCAGTCAACACGGGTACCCCTCCCTCCTCCTCCACCATGGTGAAACAGTAACCATCCGTCCTGAAACACAAAGAGAAGCTACACTAACTGCAAAACATATAAAAGCCCCGTCTGTGGATGCATGAGCGATTTCCCCTCCAAATATAGATTTTTACTTTCTGTTTTATTTTGGTCTCCAGTGCAGGTAAGATGGTGATCAGTGTGTAAGCTTGTGCACATGTTTCCAGCAGTACCTGCATGTGTTATTGGTGGAATCGTCAGGACAGTGATGGTAACAGTGACACCACAGCAGTCTTTGTGAGGATGAAGCGGGAGCTGTGCTGCCACTCGCCTCCTTCCCACTCTCCACAGCCTCCTTATTGGACGCTTTCAGCAGCATACTGTCCAATATGTTTCCTATAAAAAAACAAAGAAGGAGACAGTTAGTTGGGCAAGAGAAAAACACAAATCTATGGGCCGCCAGTAGCCAAGTGGTTAGAGTGCGAGCCCCATGTACGGAGGCTATAGTCCATCAAACAAGCGGCTCAGGTTTGAATACGACCTCTGGTTCCTTTCCCTCATGTCATTCCCCTCTCTCTCTCTCTTTACCCCATTTCTGACTCTGTCCACTGACCTATCTCTAAAAATAAAGGCATAAAAAAAGAACCCCCCATGAATCATAGAGGGTGCATCTTTACACAGGAAGCAGCACCAACACCGCCGGGGGGGGTCAGCGTTTTCTATTATTAATGCTATCATATGTATGGACTCATGCTGCTGGGGGCTGTTTAGAGAAGATCTGCAAAATAAAAATAAAAAACAGCAGGATGTAGTAAGCTTCATGCATAATGAAAACCACGAGTCGAACAAAAAGGTCTATTAGGACTGAGGGAAAAAAATGTGCAACAACTTTTAGAGTGCAAAGAGATGAGTCATGTATTTAAAAATTCAGTGAAATGTAAAAAAAAATAAGAAAGAAAGCGTATGAGCTAGACCTCCAGGATAAGAGAAAAACATGCAATGTGCAATAATATTATTCAAACTAGCAATTATAATATGGAGTGTGATCAATGCACACAAATTGAAGCATGCATGTTAGCTTTTTTTAAGTCTCTAAAGTCTACACGCTGGTTTTTAGGCATTAAACAATGTGTGTGTGTGTGTGTGTGTGTGTGTGTGTGTGTGTGTGTGTGTGTGTGTGTGTGTGTGTGTGTGTGTGTGCAAATTGTTTTTTTTTTATTGATTCCAAAATATTTTTTCCCCTCACTCAATTGGCACCAATTAATCTGAGGGCAGCCAATAGCTAGCTTGATTTTCATCCAGCTGATAAGAAAGAGTGTGACAGAGTGAACAACAACTCGGAAACTCAGAAAATAATTTAGGTGCCCGACTTGCCCACTTGACGTCAGAATCGTCATCACATGAGGAGGGAAAAATATGTTTCGTTAATTCACGTATTGCACATCAACTTTTTGTAACAGAGACATTTTACAGGTTTGACTTTATCACAGTGTTGGTCAGTCTGTGGGCTTGACTCACACTGTGTAGAAATAAAAATATTTTATTCTTATGTGACAAAACAGTTCTTGATTTAGTTTAATTTTGATATGAAGTTAAAAAAAGTGAAATCTCAAAATATTGTATCGCAATCCTCAGCATATCGCAATATGTTTAAAATTGCAATAATATTGTTTTGTGACTCGAGTGTCAAGATTATATGGTATCGTGGGGCCTCTGGTGACTCCCACCCCTAGTTATTACAACGTCAGTGCTGAGGCTCACGCTGCTCTCATGCACCGCAACAATTTCTGTTCCTTCTGATCATGCAGTGATGCATCATTAAGCCTTATACAATGCTGAAACATTCAATATGAATCAGTCAAATGTTATTTCTGTCTTCTAAATATAGGTTATTTGTTGCCTGCGTTACAATACTAAATGCTCTTTGCCTTGCTCCTGCAGCTGCTTGGAGCTTTTCCTAAGCCACATCAGCATCCACCTGCAGGTTTTGTGTAAAGTTCCCCCAGGGGGGACCACATTAAATATCTCTGCTCTCCAGTTCCCCGTCGCTGTGCTGGTCTAGGCTCGCCAAGACGGAGAATATAAACTCTGTATTGACAGGATGAATCTATTCCACATGAGTTGGCAGCCCAAACAGGGAGCACAATACGACTCACATTATGGAGACACAATTGAATCCGCCAAAATAAAAAAAAATGAATAAATAACAGGGAAATGGAAAAAAGGAAATTCAAGAAAGAAAAATATGCAACAAAAAAAGTAACTCTGAGAACACCTGATACTGAGAAATGTGTCCACTCACAGCAAATGGTGTTTCTTCTACTCTTACAGCTGAGAGAACTGAGCCTTTGTATTCCCACTTATCAGATTTCAAAAGAGCACCTGTTTGTCACTTGAGGGAAAGAAAAGGATCACGGAAGTGTCTTTCCTTCAAGGCTTTTAAGATTTTCATTCATTCCAGCGTGATCATTGAGACCAGATGCGGAACAGCTGCGAGCGCTGAGAGTCCTTCCTCTCTGAAATAAACTACAAGCAGATCTGACTTCTCTTAAACTCCTCTTCCTCAGTGCAGCATGTTTACGAGAGCACCGTTCTCACTAAGAATCTGGACCCGTAAACAGGACAGCATGTGAGACAGCGCACAGGGAACAAATCATTTCAACAAATGCTAAGCTGTCCTCACAGTGAAACGGTGACATGCAGTGCAGCGGAAGAGATGGAGATAACCTTCAAAGACATTTAAAGCACAAGAAGTGCATAGAGTTTCCTATAGGTCAGAAACTACAGAACATGTTTCACGCTGAGAGAAGAAATGGTTGTGTGTAGAAGTTCATATGTGGTGACTGTAAGCATTTTCTGGGCACTGGGAAACTTTAAAACTACCCTCAACTTCTCAGGAGTTTCTGATGTTCTTGTCGAGAGTTAATGTTATACCAGATTGTTCTCAAGTGAAACAGATTGAATATACTCTGTAATAAATATCCTCAAAATTAAAAACCAGTCATAGCTGTGACTGAGTTCCTGCTGAACGGGACAGACATGCGAGCGTTAGTGTGACTCAGCACTAGCATGGCGGCAAGGCCACTTCATAACTTACAAAACTCTGATTCAGTCTGGTGTTTTTTTCTATACAAGAAATGACCCCACATGGGGTAACTAAAGCCGTTTTCACATAAACCCTTTTCACACGTACGGAAAGCTTCTGAAAAACTATGGAGATTTGGCTACCCGGAGGTTCTTTAGGCTATGTGTGAACGCAAACAGCCGCATTTTTCGCGCACACTTTACCCGGAGTTTCTCCAGCCAGGAATATCCTGCTGCGTTCTCACATCAGCTCACTCGGACTTGCTGCAGAAAAAATACGAGGGGTCTGGCGGGAGAAACTCCGGGTGAAGTCCGAGTGAAAAATGTGGATGTTAGCGTTCACAGGAGTTTTTCAGGAGTTTTCTGCAAATGTGAAAGCCGTATAGGTCTCCTATTTTTGGAAACAGGTATCGAAGCCCTATCGTATGGACTCTTGACAACTGTCACTGTATCTTTGATTTAATATTCTACTCTAAATAATAATCCCTTAAGCTAACTAGCCAGCAGGAGCCTTGTGTCCGCGGTGTGTCTCTCTCCGGGCTGCGACTAATGACAGACAAGGTGCTTTTTCACAAGTCAAATTACTAACAAAGTTGAACCGCTCATAAAGGAGCCTCACTAATGAACGACAAATTGGACGAGATGGAAACTTAAAAAAAAAGGTGCGGTGTATTTTCAGGGTGGTTACAGGCCGTCAGTCAAGTGTCAGATAATGGGGAGGTATCTTCTCTTTCATCTGAGCTCAGCTGTCTCTCACTACACATCAAAGAATTCCCTCCAGGGGACAAAACGCTTAGAGCTCCCTGACGGACTGAAACACACACACACACACACACACACACACACACAGTTCCTCACACGTTAGCTTAATGTATGTGCATGTGTTTCAAATCCGTCGCGACATTTCTCTTGCTGTTTTTATGCTTTAGAGTTTGCCACTGATCTCAGGCTTTGATTTTTTTTCCTTTGTGCTACAATCAAGGCGGCATTGCTCCGTTGTCTGCGCTCATTCTTTTGATTCATGTTGAAGTTGCTAAATGTGAGCTAACACCAACGAAGAAGAAGCCCTGTGATGTGACGCGACGTCGGTTTTCTAACCTCTAGCAGGTTTAAATCCGTCTGCCGTCGTTACATCACTGAAGATAAAGTATGTGTAAAGTGAAATAGTCCTTCCTGATCTTCATAGAATATTATGAATTATTACAGTCTCTTTAAATATGTCATTTAAACCGTCAACGATAAAACAACTTTGGCAAATTCTTTCAGACAAGCGTCGTCATTTATAACCGAGCGCCTCCTAAATGTGTCTCTTGTACACACTGATAATGTGTTGACAATGCTGCGAGAGAGGGGCGGCGGGGTTTAAAGGGGTCACATTAACAATTGACCGATTTGAGAGAAAGGGAGCGAGGAAGAGTAGGAGGGGGGGGGGGAAGAAAGGGGGGATTAACAAACGAGAAGTGACAGAGCTGCGGGGAACTGGTGGGCAGTTTAGCAGCACACAGAGGGGACAGAGCAGAGGCCACTGGCCTTTTCCACCCTTTCTCTCACTCCGTCTCCCCCTCCCTCCCTCCCTCACCTCCTCCGTCCTGCTCCCTAAAAGCTCACTCGCTCTGTGCCGAGCTCCCTCTCCCTCTTTTCTTTGTTCTATATCTTTTTCTTTCTTCTTTTTCAACATTCAAACTAACTTGTGTTTTTTTCCTACATGCTTATTTTACCGCCGATCTATTCTTCTCATCTCCCACGCGGCTCCTTCTTCTCATCGTCCACTCTCTGTGCCCTGTCCTCCCTGCGTGAGTCCGCTGGATAGTCATGTGAGGTGCTGCTGTGCTGTTGACAAAACACAAAGCCTTTCACATCCAGCCTGCACCTGGGATCCCTGGCTACTGCTCTGTGTGAGTGTGTAGGGGTGTGTGTGTGTGTGTGTGTGTGTGTGTGTGTGTGTGTGTGGGAGAAAGACAGTGGGAGATAGATGATAGATAACAAAGAGGGGGTATAAAAAGAAAGAAAAGCCACAGCACACACTGTAGACAAAATGTAGTCATGAATGCTTCTTCGGGAAAATTCAGGTTTTTGCTGCCAGCTAGTCAGCAAGTGTTTCAATTAGTGGACTTATCAATCTTCAAATGTCATCTCCCCTGCTTGTCGTGCGATAGAGAGCACGGCTCAGAGGGAGCTCCACATACACACACAGTCAGACATGCACACACACACACACACACACAGCGCTGCGCCTGTCCCATCTTGCCCCTGTAACACCTCTGCTACTAACCCCGCAGACCCTACAGAGGGGGGATCACTTCGCCCCCCTCCCCGTACTCCTCTGCTACATTAATATTGGAGGCGAAATGCCACAGTGATGTCGATGCCATGCCTTGAAACAGTACACTGTAAAAAATAAAAATAAAATAAAAAAATTACGGTAAAATACTGTGGTTGCCAGAATTTTACCGAAAAAAAGACGGTGACAATGTATAAGAGATTACGGTATGTTGTTTGGGCAACCGTAAATTTTGCGGTATTGTGAATAGAGCTCTTAACACAATCCAGTATCACACCACTTTCATCTTACTTCCCTCTTCTTGATTCTCTCAATTTTTTTCTTTTCAGCCCTTGACCTCTCTGACTACCAACAAGTTTGTAGAAGCAAGAGTCTGCTGAATGTTTCATTTGTCCCGAGGTCATTATGTGCATGTTTTCAATGAGCCATGGTCCATCTGTCCGGGGGAGGGGGAGCGTGACCAAGGTCAAATATTTTGCTGTTTTAAAAAGGCAAGGAAGGCTCTGACCCTGAATGTCTCCCCAAACTCTTATCTTCTAGAGACAATATTGCCTCTGTGAAGATGAAAATATACGCTCTCTTAGCTGTGGTGTAGAATGGCACAGACATGCTCTCAAATGCCTCAGACAGATGTTCATAGAATAACATACTTTTTGATGGACACAGGTAAGAGAACATGAGAGGAAAAACACGCACTGACCAATGGGGCTTCAGCTGAAATGCCCCTAAGTACCGCTTATGTCAAAACATGCTAAAAAGTCAAACGCTCTGTGCTCTGAAACCGCCTGAATTTCCCGTTCACTTCTCTTGACACAATAATTGTTTCAAGCTCCTTCGCTAAAAATCGCCTCTCAGACACCACTATGAGCTCTCAGGTCTCCCCTATAGGCAGTTTTTTGGGGGGCTCCATGGCAGGATATAGGGGCCCACTGTAAACACACAATTAACAACCGTGGCCCCAGAAAACTAAAAAAGAAAACCTCAAAGGCCTCTTTTGAACAAATGCATCTCTGTGGAAAGTGAAACAAAAAAGGAAAGAAAGAAAGAAGAGGAAAGATACAAAGAGAGAGAGAGAGAGAGAGAGAGAGAGAGAGGGGTTAGGAGTCAGAGGGATACTGTGCATGAGACGGAAAGATGAAGAAAGGAGATTTGGAGAGAGACGGACAGAACGACAGAAGAGAGAGAAAAAGAGAGAGAGAAAGAGAGAGAACATATTCATTAGTTATCCCGGCCATGTCAAACAAAGCCTACCAGAAAAGCCCTTTCAATAAGCCCGTGTAAACACAACCCGCCTCCCCCTTCCACTTAAGACATTTGACAACACGGCTCGCTTCCTGCCCCCTTCTTCCCCCTCTAAATAGCAGTTCATCTTCTGCTGTTTGACAGAGACGTCGGCGCACCGAAGACACATGGAAGGTGAAACTTTTTTTTTTCTCCTTCCCCTCCCCTCCCCTCTCTCTCTCTCTCTCTCTCTCGCTCACTCACTTAAAGTTTTTTTTTTTGCCTCCGTCTGGCCTTCCTGATGCTTTCAGTGCCTGCTGCTCTTATCTCCTTGTTCTTCTTCCTGTCAGTGTCGAGACGAGCCGAGCCATCCCACTTGTGCAGGAATGTGTTAATGAACGCCACTTTGTGATCTGGAAGGTTGCGATGGTGGGAAGCCGACGCTGACTCTCTTGGTGTTTTTGGCTAAACTGACCCTAGCAGTTCAAATCTGTTTTTACCCCCGGAGACCTGTGACAAACTCATTTTTAATATGTTGGCTAACTCTCATTTTGAGCTACAAAACGAATCAAAGCTTACCATTTTTTTTTTTTTTTGCACTCGGCCGCCCCCACATCCACAGTCTCACAGTTTCTGTTAAATACATTTTGGTTTTTCTTGACGACAGGAAGAAGTTATGCACCATTACTCCTCCAAGCCCCCTTTTCTTGTTAAACTTTCAAAAGAAGTCCACTCCGCTTTCATACCCCCTTCTTCTCTTTTCATCCCTCTTCCTCTTCTATATGTCTTCTCGTTTTCTTCATTTTAACACCTCTGAAAGCATTGCCTGCCAAAAAGTCACACATAAATGTTGGATAAAATTCTACTACAAGAACAAGTAGACAGAAAATCTAAGGAACGGATCGTCTAGTGAAAAGAGCGATAAAGCAACTAGGAGAGCGGCAAAATATCCATACTGGGCCACGTACTCATATCATGAGTTAGCCTGCTTTTCCCACCCCTAATAGCGACTGCTGTTTGAATTTAATAGAATAGAATAGAATAGAATTACTTTATTGATCCCAAACTGGGAAATTGTGGCGTTACAGCAGCAGGTTGTCCAAACACACAATATTAGCAAATTTAAACACAATATAATATTAAATACAAAGTAAATAAGCACTAAAAAACTATCAAAACTAAGAATGGGAATATATACAACCAGGATTTAACTTAGCATTACTAGTCTTAAATAGGAAAATATTAAATACAACATACTTTGCTGGAGATAAATGTAAACGTCCAAAAGCAGAGTTGTAAATGAACATTATTGAAATAGGGAGCATTATAGGGAGCTGTCATGATGACAGTTCTCTGCTCGCAAGAAGTGAACTGTTGTGCAGAGTTATGGCCTTCGTTAAGAAAGATTTCCTGTATCTGTCCTTGTGACAGCGGAGTTGGATCAGTCAAATAGAATTATTTAAAGAACAAAACAAATCACTCAGTCCCGCGAGGAAAACAAATAGGACTATTTACAGTCTGAGGAAATCTTTGTTCTTCTCCAACAACCAGACTTAGGACAGACCACCATGTAGAAAAACCACAGAGACACAAAGAAGTGTCACATAGTTGAGACAGATGATGATTTCTTGAGCTCAAATGGGAACAATAAAAACCAAGGGGAGGGAAGATGTTGAAGCTGTTTGAGCTGCATTCATCCCCTCATGCCCTCCATCACAACAACATCATCAACGGCTCTTCAAACATTCCTTCATTATGTCACTCTGATGAATGATGCTGTAATGAGCCTCTGCCAGTCTCTGCTTAAACAGCTGTCATCTGCCAGCTTTATGCAGCAACCGGTGTGTGTGTGTGTGTGTGTGTGTGTGTGTGTGTGTGTGTGTGTGTGTGTCCTTTCATGAGGGTGAGTGACAGGTACACAAGCATCCCGGAACTGTGAGTCCAGTCCAGAAGGCCCTCATCGTCCCTCTGGAATACAAGGAAATTATGAAACGGTCCTTGAAGGAGGTGTGAGGGAGCAGAGCAAAGGAAAAGGGGAGAAAGGATACCAGCTGGCCTCTTCATCAAAAGCTCCTTTGCTCCTTCTCATGGCCATCTGTGAGCTCCTACTCATAACAAAACAGTTCACATCAATTCACAGGCAGCGGGCATCCGGCTGGATCAGTGGGCTGGGAGTACTGTGTGATGCAACTGGTGCAAATATGGTGCAGGAAGTTTGTCCTTATAATGAAATGCAGGAAAACTTAATGTACTTATGAAGTGCTTTCACACATGCACAAAACTCCTCAAAATCTTCAGGAATCTTTGGGGATAGCATGATTTTTTTTTTTTTTATCCTGCCTCCACCCAGATTTTTTCCTGCAAGCACCCTGGTAGAATTTCCACAAGAAGTCAGGGGGAACCTATGCGAAAATGCAACAGCAAACATTCAGAAATATTCACCATGAGCCAGTGGGAGGGGTTAAAGAAGCTGTTGCTTAGTCCGCCATTCCTGCAACGTTTCTGTGAAGTGTGAACGATGCCACCCTACAGAAAGGTTCAGGAGTTTATGTAAAAACAGCTATTCTTCTGTTTTGTGTCTGTAGATTCAGAGAACTTTAAAAAAGTTGAAGGTTGTGTGCGGACATACTTGGCCCATAAAGCTTGTTTCTGACTGGGATTCTCTGACTATTGTTTCGGTAATGTTGCAAGTGAAATGCATTTAAGTTATAAATAAACAGAGTTTGTAAAAGAAGATGGAAAATGTCCTCCTACATGTCTTTTCAAATCATTCCTGTGGCAGACAAATGGAGCTAAAATAAGCGTCGCTGATCTCTTACAGATCCCTTTAAGCAGCTGCTTCTTTTTTCTACCAGGAGACAGATGTGTATGTCACAGAGGAATGCCTTACCATATGCAGCGGCGTACTGTATACAGCGCCTGACACCTTTGACAAAAGGTGAAATATTATCTCAAATAAACATTTACGGACATGTAAACAGTTTGTGGAAAAGGAGAACAAATTGTCCCTCTTCTCTTTAAAAGGACGCAGCTTCAATCTGGTCTCAATAAGATAGTGTTTGGTGTCTTTTATCTTGCCCCATCTGGGTTTATTATATTTGCTTTAGTATTGGGAGAAAAATCACCAAAACTGGTGTTGTGAAGCTCTCAAGCTTGCTAAAATAAACACTCATCATCTGCTCAATTGGAGTGAGAGTTTTAATTATTGATATCGGATGAACTGTCAGTGAACTTTTTACCAATTAGTTCCATTGATGGAGACTTGGAGAAACCATCTCCCGCTTTCTGAAATGCTGAAAATCCATTTTTAAGAAATTCCACTGGGCGATGCATTCAAACAGTCCATTCAAACGGGCAGCTCTCAGCGTCCTGAACGTAAAAACGCCCTCGGCATCAGCTGATTTTTTTTCCGCTGCAGTCACTGCGCTCTTAGTTGATAATAGTTCAATAGTTTTTATGAAACTGCCACGCTCATCAATGTCACTTCTTTCCTCACCGACCAATCAAAATCAAGAAGGGAGGGACTTCTGATATCAACTTTGTCAACAACAACGGTTTATCCCATGTACCAAAACTAATTTTTTTAAAGGATCCTATCAAGGTCTAGAGTGACTGCTAAAACCAGGACATCTTTCCTTTCTGTTATTTTCAAGCTTTCTTTGCAAAACTTCTTTTAGTAAAATAAAATGTTAAGCATAGAGAGCAATTAAAAACAGACTTAAAAGTCAAAACCAAAGGCAGTGGGACAACTTTCTTATCTAGCAACAGTCAGCACTTATGAGAAGCGCTCTATAGTTGAAGGTCGTATTGACGCTGCCAACACATACAAAAAAAAACGATGTTAGTAGACACAGCCTCTAATACAGACTCATGATTCCCTACATCTAAAGTCAGTGTGTGAGCAACTGACCCAGATGTGAAACCCAAACTTGGGTGTGTACCTCTTGATGACAAAGATGAAAGTTCAGTTGATCAAATCTTAAAATGCATTAAACACAAACTTCTACAACAGATCTTTATTCCAAAGTGGCATTAAATGTCCAACAAACATAACCACAATAAATGAACAAAGCATCTGATATCGGTCTGGCCATGCTGGACGAGTTTAAATTATTACACGCTTCTTTAGCGTTTAATCAAAATCGGGGTTTTGAGTCTGAACACGGCATACTCAGACTATGATGCACTCGCCGTCATAGCGCAATAAGGAGCATTAGGTTACAATACACACACCCTCATACTTAATTCAAACTTGGCAGCTATTTATACCGTACTGGATATGCTATTCCCCGTGATATCATCATGTGACTCATTGTTCCATTATGGTGGTATGCAAAAATCATGCCTATAAACTGATAAACAATAGCATCACATGCGCCAAGTCGGTGGTTGGCCATGGCAGCTACAACAGCCCAAGTTTAGAAATCCACACAGACACCCACAGTGTGCATTTAACAGAGCAATTAATAACACACACACACACACACACACACACACACACGCACACACACACACACACACTCTCTCACATGCTGAGGGCGGCTTGGTAAATGGAGAACGACAACACGATGGGGATGCGTTGGATTTTTTGGTGGATTCAGTGCTTTGCTGTAGGAAAGTTGAATTCTTGTCACATGAAATCAGCCTCTTAGAGAGTGTAAGGGTGTGTGTTGTGTTGTGCTCTCATAAGTCAGACTGAAGATGGAAGAGATACGCTTTTGATAATTACTGACACCTTGAATTCATAAGAGGCACAACATCATTGTATTTGACATTTTCAAGAGAGTTGTGTCTGTAGTGAGATTCTTAAAGTAAGAAAGGTGAAGCAATCTCTTGACCTCTGTCATTGGCTCGTTCTCTTCTCTTACTCAGAGCTGTGTTTTTCTTTTTCTTACACATTCATACATTTACAGAGTGTTGAAACAATTTGATTTATTGTGTTTGTGTGACTCATTCTGGATATCTATAGACATGTAAATGAGTCTGACCGAAGTTGATTTTCAGGAAGTCGGACTAACACACCTAGATGATGCAGTTGGGGGTTGATTAACGGACCCGCTCTAGCCCGAGCGTTCTGAACATGCTCCTCATTTCCCACGCCGGGTTTTGATCTAGAAGTCTAACGGGACAAATGCGGAGAAGAAAAAACAAGACGAAGGTATCACCATGACGAGTGCTACAGTGAGAACCACACATTTTTTTGGACAGCCGAGGAGACACCGTTTATGTTATGTCAACTGAAGGTGTTAAATATATTGGAGTACATTTATAGTTATGTGACATACAGTGGGGGGTCCAATAGTAACTAGCTGAAATGGGGCAAATCGCCACCTTCCAAAGTGGAGTCAGTTCTTCTTCAGTGCTTGTACACTTGGAGAAGGTCAGTAGTCTAGTTAATCGCCTTATAGAGATATTACCATAGCTTGACTTAACATGCAAACGCACTGACTTAATTAAAATTTAATAAATGGCAATTCATGGACGGCTGTGGTTCAGTGGTAGAGTCAGTTGTCTCTCAACTGGAAGGTCGGGGTTTGACCGTCATCCACATGTCAGATGTGTCCTTGGGCAAGATACTTAACCTTAAATTGCTTCCACTGCTCCATCTGCGGGATGTATGAATGTGTATGAATGGGATTAGTTAACACCTCTACCATCAGTGTGTGAATGTGTAGGTGTGACCTGCGGTGTCAAAGTGCTTTGAGTAGTCAGAAGACTAGAAAAGTGTGATACAAGCTTAAGTCCATTTACTAATGACCAATAAAACATGACCATCCCGATGTAGCAAACAACTTGAGAATAAAGATGAGAGCCTTTGCTTTAATCAAAGTGTCTCTCCGACTTTAGAAAAACACTGGTTAATCATCTCATTGTCAACATACTGTATAACATCTTACAAGGAAGCAAGTACGCACTCTTTTTCCCTGGCAGGCTGAGAAATCGTCCCCCCCTCAAAAACACATCAACTTTTTTAAAATAAATACTCCTGAGTTACACAAACCTTTAAATAAACAGCACACACACTGTGAGTAGAGATGTGCAGAAGGGGCACCGTCAAGAAATGGAAGAAAATATAGGATGATTCTAAATGTAGATTTTGCCCTGAAGCGACAAATAAAAACGACCTAAACGGACAAACTGCACCGCAGGTTTCAAATTTTCAGCACACAAGTGTAACTCTGTTCTCCCTTGGTATGTTAACAAATCGCTTCTTCACAGTAAACCCTCAGACTGAGATAATAGTTTGATTAAGTCACAGTAACCCAAAATACTCCTTAACCCCTCAAGCTGTTTTGGCCCTCAAGCAGTTGGCATACTTTCTGTAATGAGGAGTGGTAGCAACACAAGCTGATAAGAGACGCTGAGATAGAATGAAAAATTCTGACTTTTGTGTAAACTGTTATTGACAATCGCTTACAGAAAACCTTGACTCAGGATTACAGAATGTAGTTACACAAAAAGCTGTTTGACTTTTGTCCATATCCAACAGATGACGTCTTTTCATAAGTGTTTGTGCAAATAGAAAGTGAAGTATCCCTCCACTTTGAACATGATATCTAATGACCTTGAAGACATTCTGCTGCATACTAGCTTGGAGATTTTTATTCTAACAATTTATGCCCTCTTCTCCTGGACTGCTGAGCCAATTAAAACACAGGAAATGCATCATTATATGCTGACTAATGCTTGAGATGTTTAGCGTCTTTGATTCTGGAGGTTTTCTTGAACAAAAAAAATCCAAAGTCCAAAGTCCTCTTTACATCAAATATAACTTTTAACAACAACAACAAAAACATGCCTGGTGATTTCCTCAAATTGTCCAGGTGGGCTTCATGTGTGAAGACAAATGGAAAAATGTTTTCACCCCAACTTTATCCAGATTTTTTCCCAACCAGCCTCTAAGAAAAAAATCTCATATCATGAGTCTGGTTTGATCTTTGTGCATGTAATGAAGCTGCTTCGTATTCTTTTCTGCTTGCCAGTATGATCTTTTCCACGTTGTAGCGACTATCCAACATCCCCAACGGTCAAATCCAACTTTCGTCTCTTGTATAGGTGTATGGAAATGTCTAGACGCGTATCCAAAAGTAAATAAATATCTGAAAATGGAATAACTTTGGTTGACGTTCCAGTTTATGGCAAATATAATGTTTATTATGACGTGTGCTGCGGCCCTCTTGGCCAGGTCACCATCGTTAATTACCTGGTTAAATAAAGGTTCATGAAGCAGACAAAGAATGTTGCTGTGATTATATTTATGTGTTCCCATCTCTTATGCCACCAACTTCCTGTTCACCTGTGACCTATAAACACCTGACTAAACCACCTGACCACTCCAATGACCTATAACACCATCTAGTGTCCAAGTTAAGTAAATAAATAAAACATTTAAACCAAAACCATTGAAATTCAATACATGGGGGTGTCGGTAGCCTGGTGCACGTCCAGGTGGGCAGCCCCAGGTTTGGATCCGACCTTTGGCTTCTTTCAAGAAGATCATTCCCCACTCTCTCTCTCTCTCCCAGATTTCTGACTCTATCCACTGTCCTATCTCTAAAATAATGGCATGAAAAATAATAATAAACCTTGGCTCCAACACACGAGGATGTAACCACACACTGTGACTTTCTGAGTCCTTTCACACCATCCATTGCGCCTGAGAGAGAAAATCTCCTGCTGTGAGGGACATGTGTGAAAGAGGAATTCTGTAAAATGTCAGGAGCAGAATATCCTGTAATATTCTACACATTTTCAGGGCTGTATTTGTGAAAGGGGACTTAAGAGACTGCAGACCCACACACCCCTGCTGACTGCTAAGGGATTCTTACTCCCTCAAACTACAGCCACATTCAGCATTCAGACTTATCTAAATACTCAACTTGTGTAAAATCAGACTCTACCAAAGAGGGCAATAAAGTACCATCAAGTCAATCCTGTGGGTAAATTTGCTTTGGAACATCACTTCGCCAAATAGAAATGTTCCGACTGTAAATGCCATCAACCTTGACGAGAGTATTCTGACCGGGACGTATCATGGAAATGTACAGTCATGCTGCCCTCCTGACACACAACATACAGTACATATCAAACTGTGCTGGAAGTGAGATACAATGAACACACAAACATGCACACACACACACACACACACACACACACACACACACACGCACACACACACACGCACAGAGCCGCACACACATTAAGAGCCAAGGAGTGTGGTAAGAAGATACCTGGAACTCAAACGTCTCTTTTATGACGCATCGACTTCATGCCAGGGGCGATCACAACGCTCTGTCAGTGAGCAAAACCTCACACACACACACCCACACACAAACACACACACACACACACACACACACACACACACACACACACACACACACACACACACTCACTGACTAACTGTGACTGATGATGATTGTTAAAACTGAATTGTAAATGTCCAAAAACTGAATTTAACACGTCTGACACTGTGCCTTGTTGCTGTGTTCCTGTGGGAGTGCAGAGACTGTTAGGTGTTTTCTTTTTTTTTTTTATACATGTGTGTGTGTAAATGTGTGTGTGTATGTGTGTGTGTGTGTGTGTGTGTTTGTGTAGAGTGAGGGCTGATGGTGTTAACTTTACAGCTGCCATGTGTTTATTTCCCACAGTTCTGGTCTGTGGCGTCTCCATCATCTCCACGGGCTTAAAAAGTCACTTTCCATCCATTTACAGCCTTCATGTGTATACAGCATGTGTGTGTGTGTGTGTGTGTGTGTGTGTGTGTGTGTGTGTGTGTACTGTGTGTGTGTGTGTGTGTGTGTGTGTGTGTGTGTACTGTGTGTGTGTGTGTGTGTGTGTGTGTGTGTGTGTACTGTGTGTGTGTGTGTGTGTGTGTGTGTGTGTGTACTGTGTGTGTGTGTGTGCACTGTGTGTGTGTGTGTGTGTGTGGACTGTGTGTGTGCACTGTGGTTGGATATTAATATGTATCACCCCATAAATGTGTGGATAATGTGTTGAATGTGGAACTAAGTGTGTATTTGTGTAACAGCCATGACAAGAACACATCTCTGCAACAATCAAGTGTGTGTGTGTGTGTTCATGTGTCCCTGCTTTATATTTGTACGTGTGTGTGTGCATATTTGTACAAGTATGCATGTTTACAGTTGTATGCGTCCTACTGTCTCCTCCGTGTGATTAGCTTCCCATTAACTTAGTCACATATCACCCATCGGTGGCTCCAGGCCTCCTCTGTATTATCTCCCAGGACAAACATGCTGTCAGCGAGGCAGCTCCACACACACACACACACACACACACACACACACAGTATACACATATTCTGCTTCCACTCCCATCAGGACGGCCATCAGATACATTTGGTTGGGTATCAAAGTTGTTTAGATTGCTAATCAGTCGGGTACATTTTTCTAAAAACTCCTTTGAAGTTTCATTTTAACTTACTAATACATCAGATTCTTAATGGTGACTTTTTATTGTTTAAGATTTATTGTTTATGTGCCTTTAATGAAGAGAAAGGACAGTGGATAGAGTTTTAAATCAGGGAGAGAGAGAGAGTAGGAAATGACATGCGGGAAAGGAGCCACAAGTGGGATTCGAGCCTGGGCCGCCCGCTTGGAGGACCGAAGCCTCCGCACATGGGGTGCGCACACACACTAACCACTGAGCCACCAGCGCCCCAAATTGTTAATGATGACTGAAACTATTGAATTATCTTCTTGGTTTTGTATTTTGCATTTTTCATGTTGTTGTTGTCCTTATTATTATTTAGATTGTTATAATGTCATTCTTGTTGATATCGCCGTCACGTCTGCATGTGTGGACCCTCAGGAAGAGTAGGTGCTACCTTCAGAGGGATCAAAATAAATAAGTTATTTAAATTGAATCGTGGTTACACATTAAATTAAGGTCACAATATTCACCATTTACTAGTTGATTATTAGCATGCTAATTAGCAGCATACTGGCTGATTATTAGGGCGCACTCACAGGACGTAATCTGAAGCACGCTTCACACCTAAAGTCCAGTTCTTTTGATAGTGTGAGTGCTCAGATCTTACACTTCCTCGGCCCTGGCACGTTTGAAAGACGTGTGCTTCAGCACGGTACAGTTAATGCACGACTCTGCTCCTCAAACACCGACCGTCCCTCCCCCCCCCCAATCTGTCTTAACTCATAACACAAAGTCACATGACGCAAACAATGTGCCGCTACTCTCTGCCCATCACCATCCACAAAAAAACAAAAAAACACAGGGAGCGGGTGGTGTGTGTGTGTGTGACAGCCAGCTTTGCTCCGCTTCACCTGCTATCTGTCCATCACTCTATTGTGTTGGACTGTTCTGTGCAGAGAGCCCAGATCATGGCAGCACTTCACAGCAACAACCAGCACCACCTAACCATGACAGAAAGTTTACATTAAAGTACCACCATGCTCTTAACACGGCTACATGCCCAAATCTATGCCGATAAAACTCAAACAAACTCGAACAAAATCTTATATTTTTTGAGGGGGGCGCGCCCGCAGCTCAGTCTGTAGGGATTTGGGTTGGGAACCGCACGGTCGCCGGTTCAAGTCCAAGGTGCGGACAGTATCCAGTATTCAGAGATTTTGGAAACTAGAGAGAGCCAGTATGAACTAAGGGGAATAGGTGTGTATAAAAAACCAAAGGTAAGGACAAACATAAAGAACAGGTGTATTTCGGTAATAGGGGTTAACTTGTGGAATACTTATGCCACAGAATTAAGAATGTGTCGTTCACTTTCCAGATTCAAATTTTTATAAAAAAAAAAAAAAAAAAAAGGTGTTTAACAAATATAAAAGGTCGGTTTGATTATTTTTTGTGAGTGTGATTTCTGTTTTGTTTTTTGTTTGTTTCATTTGTTTTGTTTTGAAATAAATTCTTGGAACAAATTTTTGTTCTGATATGTTTCGTTTTTTGTAACCAAACTAGTCTTAAATAATAAGATTTGTAACGAGGGGAGGTGTAATAAGCTAAAGCTTCAGCCTACACCTTTTCAATCAAAATGTTTTTGCTTTTTCTTGTGACTGAAAAAAAATGATTACTACCAAGTCTGGGAATTGGTCTGGTAGCTGGAGAGGTGCCAGTTCACCTTCTGAGAACTGCTGATGTGTCCTTGAGCGAGGCACCAAACCCACACACACACCACCAGCTCAGGAGTGCTCGCTGTGGCCAGGTTCAAAAGACTGTTTTATATTCACATCTAGGCACAAAGGAAAGAGAGAAATCACATTTTTCTTCTAAGTAATATGACACAGAAGCATCTTTGTTGCTTACGTGTGTTTAGTTACAAAACTTAATCCATTTGTCATGCTCTTAAAAAGATCCAAACAAGCACAATCACAACTTCAGACTCTTCAAAACAAGGCTTTTTCTTTGACGTACCAAACTCTCTCTACCTCTCTCTCTCTCTCTCTCAAACACAAACACACTCATGTATTACTTCCCCCTGCTCCAGCTGTGTCTTAAGAAGTCACGGCCTGACCGGTAATCTGACGGGGACACAAGTTACTGGATCTGTATCCATTACAGGATGTAATACCCCTCAGTCCCAAACTCTCCTCGTTCTGCCCTACACCTTCCACCTTTTCAGAGGTCATTTCAAGATCATGTTTTTCTCTCTCAAACACACACAACACAGGACCTGTACCCAGGTACGAATCAGGCAACATGTCGTTTCAGGTCACTCCCTCTGTCCTCGACTCGTGCTACACCCTCACCTGTAAGGAGGACTCCAGCTGTGCTGAAGATCAGACTTCAGACTCCTCGCAGAGGAAAAAAAACCAAGGTGAAGCCTCGATCTAAAAGGTGTGAGTTTACCTCATGACACCGACAATTTGTTCTTAACACCTCCCCTCTGTGTTTTACTTTAACAGCCAGCGGATCAGTGGTTCTAATGAGGGATCGGCTTGCAGTGGGGGTGGTGGTGGTGGGGGGGGCTGAACATATCCTGTCAGGAAGCTTTGAGGAGCAGAAAGCGCTAGCAGCAGTTTGGTACAGTGAGTCAGCCGCTCGCAGCCTTCTGCTCCTCTTTTTTTTCTCCAAAAGTGCCGCCTTTTGAGATACGCCTCAGTCGGCTTTTACACGAGGACACGAGTTTTGTCAATGACTCCCGAACCCGAGTGCATCTATGAATCTCTAAGAGTCTCCTCAAAGAGAATCATTTAAGGTGATAAGATTGCGATGATTCATGCGGGTAAAAATATATTGCATCCTGTCTTTTTTTTGTACCTGCACAGCTCATTTTTCTGTAAAGTTAAGAGTCTGAGTAACACCAGAAGGACTCAGTTTAATGGTGAGGTAAAAATCTGTGAGGTAAAAATCTCACTGGGAAAGCTGAAATCAGGGAGCAGGTGCTCAGTGACTCACACACACAGACAAACGGAGAAAGCACCAGATTTTGGCAAGGACTTCATGCGCCTAAAAACAGATCGCAGAATTGCAAGATTTGAATTGCAAGCTGCAGAATTGCAAGTTAAAAGTGTTGAAAACTTCTTGGAGAATAACAACAGCACGAGTGAAGAGGTGAATGAATTGGGTGCTTAAAACTCTGTTAAAACAAAAAAAGAGAAGAATTCTTCCACAGAGCGCGACAGAGTCTCATTAGCGGGGCAGTGACAAAAGCAAAGCAACTGGCAAGAGCTTTGACTGTGAAAACCGATACAGCGGTGCTTATTTCCACCAAGGACAATGAAATGTAAGCTATCACGCTCACTCCTCACTTCCCAGAACTCTCGGTGAAGACTGCAGCAACGGCGTAGGTGGAAGGTCACAGAAGATCTGTGCATGCGTGTGTGTGTGTGTGTGTGAGTGTGAGATTCACAAAAGGTTTGCATGAGCGGAGTGCATTCCCCCTGTGTTCTCTCACTTCTCCTTGAAGAATAATGAACACACTGTCCTGTCGATGTTTCTCTGCAGAGACAAAGGGTTTAGACGCAGAGCAGAGCAAACTGTGACCTTCATGCAGACACAACATCGCAGACGTCTCACACCTGTCTTAAAAGATCTGGGATCACTCAATCCACTGTGGCTACTGAGGCTGTACAAATATTAAATACTTTGATACCATGTGTTTTAAAACAATACAATCTGTCATTTTAGTGACTGATAGTATCTGATAGGACCAAAGTGAAAAAAACAAAAACACATTTTCAACACAAAGCTGCCATGAGAGAGAGAGAGAGAGAGAGAGAGAGAGAGAGAGAGAGAGAGAGAGAGAGAGAGAGAGATTTTTCTAAATTGCATAAATACATTGACAAAGTTGCATTGCCAATGTATTTGTGCAATTTAGACAGTGTGCAGGAATTTAGCTCGCAATTTTTGTTTATTCAAAACCAAAAATATCCAAAATTTGGTGACTAGGACTTCTATTTCTGTTACTTAACCATCAACACAGGTTTTACTTGTTTGGTATCCAAGTTTAAAATGCTGATATTGTGACAACAGGAGACACTTCAGCTGCTTTCACACTTGCAAAATCTGTCTGAGCTGCATGTGTGAACACAAACAGCCACATTTCCACTTGGACTTTATCTGGAGTTTCTCTTGCTAACCCTCTAGTAGAATTTCCACGTGAAGTCCGAGAGAGCTGATGTGAGAACGCAGCAGGATATAATCCGGAGAATTCAGTACGAGCGAGGAGAAGGGGGGGTGGTGACGTTTATTCCCTGCCCTCCGTGCACGATCATAGACTTTTGCGCTCTCTGTGAACATAATTGAACGTTTTCTGTCCTCCAGTCTGTTCTTCTCTGCTCTCTTGTTGATATTCAAGTTCTGCTGAACTACACAGAGCATTATTATTAGGCTAAATATTTTCATTATTGCGTCATTTAGCGACTCTGTTGCTTCGTCTGCAACTTCCATGTCTTTCTCTTTACGTCATGTGGATGAAGTGGAACTGAGATGTGCCTCAGGAGACCCCCCGCCTTGCCCCCATTTATCAGGGAGAGTCTCCTGCTGTGAGCGACATGTGTGAACAACCAGATCAGGAGGATTTCATTAGCAGTCTTTAAGAGAGAACATGAAACAACAGCCAGCAGTGGGAAGAGATGGAGGAAATAAAGTGAGGGGCAAAGTCAGAACACAAGAACGAGCCACTGATAGCTCTATAACTAACTCTCTCTCTCTCTCTCTACCCGCTCCATGTTTCTTCTTTTCATCCACTTTTCAGAAAACAAATATTTACCTGTTGAGTCACATCTGAAGCTATAGCCGGGGCCGATCAATCATCTGTATGACAACCGATGAATGAGTCTGCAACTGGTTCAATCAATCTTCTGCGTGTCAACAAATGAATGAGGGGATTGCCTGCAGGCCTCGGGGCAGAACGCTGTTTGTTTGAATACAGTTTGAACACTTTGGAACTGCGGGGACACACCTGACCTGACCCCGGCTTCATAACAACCAACAAAAAGTATTAACCTTAAGTAATATGAGGACATTTGTTTCTCAGTGTCAAGATTGGTCAGTAAACATGGAAACATGAAGCGTGGTGGAAAGAATAAAACGATGCATTTCTGATGTGAACGTTTGGAGGACGCTCTTGGAATCTACAACTTGTAATTATTAACTTACAGCGTACAGGACAGTGTGTTCATTATTCTTCATTACTTACTTTCAGATTTGATCTACGCTCCATTAGCAAACATCGCAGCAATAAAACGGTTCAGATGAAAGGATTCAGATAAGGAGAAGGAGGAGAAAAGTACTTTTTAATGTTTTTTAATGTGTATTTTTGGGCCTTTATTTATAGATAGGACAGGGAATAGAGTAAAGAATTTGAACCCAGGACCATATCCTCTGTACATGGGGTGCACACACTATCCACTAGGCCACCAGCGCCCCTACAAGTACTTACTAATGCAATATTTACTTGATACTGAACAACATGCATGGCGTGACTGATTCTCCGGAGCGTAATGCAAACAAGAAGAAAAAAAAAAAACATTTGGTCGGGGTCCAACTTCATGTCAGATTTCACATATGTCTTCTTCTTTGGCAGCTGTTCTGCAGCTTCCCCGACAGACCAGTCACTGTTGCTTGTGAGTCTTTAAACACAGTGTGAATTCTTCTTTCATTTACAGAGTTCGTGATTCTCTCCGCGAGAAAAAAGAGAGTGGCTCTAAAGGAGCCGCCTTAACGCACAGCTTGGGCTCCAGAGGAAAGCCGACTCGGCCCTGTTGACAATGACAGGAAAGATGGACGAGAAAAGAGGGGGATGACATGCAGCCAGAGGTCACCAGGACGACCTCGGCACATAGCACTCTGTGACGATGAGGTATGAGCCTCGGCTGGCTTAACGTCAGGGCTCTCCAGCTGAAACAATCTCCAATAAACTTTAAATAGACCGACAAGAACGAGAGAGGAGAAGAATAGACGCGCACAAGAAAACACTGTGCGAGCAACAACACTCAACATCTCATAAGAATCACTTTTTATATCGTTTAAGGAAAGCTCCGATAATCTACAGAAGCGCTGAGCGAGGGTTCAGAGAAAACAACAGAGTGTCAAAACCACAATGACACAAATCACAGCGCCCAACATAACAGACTATTAAATGCAACACCTCGCCAATCACACTTCAGATACCAAACATGGTCACAGACAAAGCTTTGGCTGATGCGGCAAACGGTGACCATGTCGATGCATGACAATATATCTGCCAGCAAAAACACACAGTCTGACTGAGTGTCAGGGCAAATATCAAACTCCAAGAAACTCCAAGAAACTAGAATGTTATAAGATAATCAATAAGTTGAAGTGTGTAGATTCTGTTGTAAATCTAACACGGTTATTCCAACGGATTGTTGTCGACAGAACCGATTGATATGACATTAAATCAAAATACAAAACTTTGAGAATTAAATCTGAAGATGGAAAGTGAGTGACAAAGATTGTAAAAACATCTCATCCTGGGTTTCTTTAAGCCGCTGGCCTTGATAAAACAAAAACCTTTACATAATGCAGTCATTAACATTAATCAGTAAATGTTACATAAAAGAAAAACCATGAAGGATTCCCGTGATGTGAAACAAGCGCATGCATATCATATGTTGTGAGGATAATGTGTGCATCAGCTGGAGCAGATTATTATTAAAAACTCTGCAGACTGTCATCATGATTTGTTCACAGACTTCAACAAACAGCAGCAGCTTTTTTAAAAAGTAACTCACATGTAACCAGAAAATGTGGAGAGTGGAAAAGATCAGAAGGAGAAGTGAACAACAAGAGTTTTTTCAAAAGTTTGGAGTCAGAGTTACATTTAAGTGCAACGCAGATTGAAAACAAGCCACACTTTTCCGGGGGAAAAAAGTTTGCAATCACTCACCGTGTGCTTGAGCGTGAAGAGAAAAGAGTCCGAGCAGCAGCAGAGGACTCGGGCTCCAGAGACAGAGAGACACACAGCGCTGCAGCCTTCCTCCCTGCACGGGCATGGTAGAGAGACTGCCGCTCCACTCCTCTTCCACTCCTCTCTTCAGTAAGCTCCACACACCACACGATCCTCACACACACACACACACACACACACACACACACATACACTGCCTCTCCCTCCGAGTGTGTGTTTGTGTGTGAGAGAGAGAGAGAGAGAGGTGGAGGAAGGGAGGAGAGGGAGTACAGGGCATGCAAGCTCCTGTATGTGTGTGTGTGTCTGCAGCAACGTGAGAAAGTCCACACCATACAGAACACGACCGGCAGCGGCAGCAGCAGTTGATTGTCCTCCAACCCGGTCTGACAGGAGCAGCCCAGCTGAGAGAGAGAGAGAGAGAGAGAGAGAGAGAGAGAAGGGGGAAAAGGGGGAGTTTACTTCTCTTGCCTAGTAGAGAGGGTTGACCTGCTCACACACACACACACACACACACACACACACACACACACACACACACAGAGGGAGGACATGGGTTGGGTGGTTGGGTGGAAAGAAAACGGGGGCAGGGAGCAGACAGGAGCAAGATGGGGTTTAGTAAAAAAAGTAGGAGGAGGGTGAGGAGGATATTGAAAACAAGCAGCAGGAGGATCTGTGGGATTCAGAGCCTGAAACAGTTTACAGATAAATGTTTACACTTTTTCTCTTGCTGCAGGAACTCTCTAGAGGAGGTGAAAGAGGAATGAATGGACGACAAAAGCAATTCATGAGCCAATATATATGTTCTTATTTAAGCTGTGGTACAATTGCCAACGACTACATTTGTTTTCATTCAGTGGCACTTAAAGAAACGGAGAAGAAAATTCAAAAAGTCTGAAAAGAAAAAACATTATTCAAACATTGAAGAAACATCTCTCAACAGTCTGATTGTAACTCTGTGCTCAAAATATCGATATGGCCATATATCGCCATGTGCCCCTTGAAAATAAATGTATCGATGCAGATGTTACAGAAACAGCAAAGATATGAAGACAGTTTTGAAAGACGGTTGACCCCCGTAGTCATAGCTCTGGGGTTAAAATATCTGAACGTTTTTTTCTAGGATCTCAGAGGACATGAAGTGAAGTGTTTTAAGTTCCTTATGCCTCTGTTTGTTATGTTCTGTTACCAGATACCAAAAAATGTCAACACAACTGACTGTATCGTATCATAAATTATCAGAGAATAGAGAATCTTTCAAATATTCAACCAAAAGCTCAACAGTGGGATCATTGTAAAAAAAATAACCTTGTGCATGCTCCTACCAACAACAGAAATAACAAAGTAGCCACGAGCAAGAATCTTCTCCAAGGGTGCTTAAAGTGATACTTCAGAGCTCTAAATGTGTGGTGTACATAAAACTTCTACATGTCTTTGCAAAAGCAGATATTTGAGTTGCATGCTCTTCTGCAAAGACACAGTTAATATTCTTTATGTGCTTTTGAATAGTCCATGTCTGACAGTTTCTGTTAATGTACAGTATATAAGCCTCGTTTTAAATTCAGTTTGTCAGCTGTAGCTTTAAAACGCCACAGAAACCTGAGCACCAACCTGTCAATCGACTCCATCAAGCATTTCTGTTCTCCTTTAAAGAAAGTAGACATGGAGACCAAAGCCATTGTACCCCCATAGAGGACAAAAAAGAATAAATCTCACTTTGAAATCACACAATTTGTTTACATGCTGTTTACGTCTACTCATCAGTTAGTCAGACTAAAAGTGGACTTTGAAAATGTTAGTGTGGCTGAAATGGTGCTAAATGGAATTTCTCGATGTCGGACTTAAGCACAGGAAGATAAGTTTGATTAGTCTTGAAAAGGGTGACCATAATAGGGACCCAAGCTGGACCAGGCGTTCTGCACATGCTCCACAATCTTTGACCCAGAAGTCAAAACTGCACGAGTATGTAGCATAGCAGAAGTCGGGTCGTCGTCTGCCAGAGCAGACTAGAGCTAGCTAGCTGCAAGAGGGAAAACATGCATCACATCTGAACCAAGTAAATCATTACAAAGTGCACAGAGCTAACATACAACCACCTCTTTGATCTTTTGCTAATTTGTTAGAACAAGTTCAACTGGAAAAAAGTCCAATAATAACTAGCTCAAAGAGGGGAAATCGCCATCTAGTGAAGCAGAGTCGGACATTTTTTCTGTCAAATAATCGATTGTCCCTCGGTGCATGTAAACCGGGAAAAGGATAGCAGTCGAGTTAAACGGCCTGATCCCGCTGTTAGCGTAGCTCGACTTGTCTGGGCACGTAAACGTACAGACAGTAGGCCAAACGTTGTCTTTCCTCTTACTTTAAAGCAGCCAAACATGCTTTAATAGACTGTCTGCTATTTCTATAGAAAATAAGATAGTTAAGAGATTGAAGACGAAGAAATCTTGAAAACCTGAGACAGAACAGTAGTGTGCTGTTAACCATGCAGGTAGCTGTCTGAGACACTTTAAAGGAGCTGTTAGAGATGACATCACCCTGGCCTGGAGCTTTCATACTAATAAATAAATGGGTTGAGACACTCTAATTGACCATTTCCTTTTCAGAGCTATCCCGTTGCCTGTAAGGCATTTACTGTAGACAAACCCCTGTGTGTGTGTGTGTGTGTGTGTGTGTGTGTGTGTGTGTGTGTGTGTGTGTGTGTGTGTGTGTGTGTGTGTGTGTGTGTCTGTGTGCTGACAACGCTTTGCTTTTAGCAGAATGCATTAAGACCCTGAATCAGCGTTACATGAGTGTTTATTTCGTCCCCACCAGGACAAAAATGCTGATTTCTCAGATTTGGGGGTTAAATAGACGGGGCAAACACTTTTTTTGTTTTCATGTTAATCTGCGCCGTTTGTTTGCCGCCGCCGTTCTTCTCACTTCTTTTCTTTCTCACACTCGTTCATGTTGTTCATTAGCGACAAACAATAGGGCGGCCTGGCTCCGTCGCTCCTCGATGAGAGGAAAAATCACTTCATAGATAAACAGTCCATGCCCCTATTCTTCTTCTGTCTCCCCACATGCCCTCCTCTCTGAAGCCCCCGTTCCCACACCAAGCGCAACACACTGTCACTGACCCTCCTGTCACGGGGGCGTCATGTGGAAACAACGACCATTGTTTGATTTTAAAGGAGTTTTATATAATAATAATAATAACAATAGCTTAATGTTATATATAGCACCTTTTGAGGGACTCCAGGATATGGGGTGCCAGTGGCAAAGTGGCTAGTTTGGGCATCCCATGTACAGAGGCTGTGGTCCTAGAAGCGGACGGCATGGGTTCAAATCCGACCTGTGGCTCCTTTCCTGCATGCCATTCCCTGCTCGCTCTCTCTCTACCAGATTTCCGACTCTATCCACTGTCCTGTTACTCCGAGCAAAAGGAGGCACATAAAAAAGCCACACCAAAAAAAACAAAAGCTCACAACTGACCGAGGTCTTCAAGAGTTTTTTGAACATGTCCTATGCCAGAAGAGAGTTCTCGTGGATGTGGGCTGCCACACCGAAGGCTCTGCCCCTGAAAGTCTGCAGGTGGAATGGAGAGCAGACCAGTGTCATGGAGGTTCCGGGATGTTATGGCGTGGTGGAGGAGGTCAGATTTGGGGGGAAAGGCCTTGCAGAGACTTGTAGGTGAGGAAGAGGATTTTGTATGTGAGATAAGGAGCCATTTTATTTCAAATAACCTTTTCTAATCTACCAATTTCTCTCGCTGCGTTGCCACGACGGGAATGAACACATCACAGACGTCTGAAGGAATTCCCAAGGAAAACATTTTCTATGTAAACAATGCTTTCCATCTCAGCATGTGTATATTTCACCTGCTGGATGGAGGCCTGAGTTTTAATGTTTGCCTTATTCTGAAGCAGTCAGATGAAGCTCAAGCGAGCTATCAGCTACCTTCAGATTGGCCGGTTCCAGTTTAATGAGAAAAACATATTTTTGGGATTGTTTTGAATTCAGTCGGGACATGTGACAAACACTGGTGTTTTCTAAAACATTAAGAGCAGCAGAAAAACAAAAATAATCTAAAGTTACAGCTAAAGGCCCTGACACACCGAGCAGACGGTAAAGAACTAGTGGAGTCGCCTCACATTGCCACACGACGCCTTTTGTCTTGAACACACCGCAAAGACTACAGCCGACAGCCAACCACCACGTACGTTCTGCACATGAGAGGAAATAACTCTCCGTGCCAGCAGGCGGCGGTCGTCTGTAATCGTCATTCCAAAATGGGGAAACAGGAAGAGGACGAGGAAGGAGAAGAATGCGGAAAAGTAAATGAAAGACCTTTTTCCACATCGATGTCGCTCACCACTCGTAATGTAGGTAAGTTGAAGTCGTTTACTTGCTTTTTTCAATTCCATTTTTCTTCTCGTGCACTGATCCGCTAAAGCTGAACAGAGGTTCCTACGGGGGCCAACAGGTAGCAACAGAGCTGGACACACCGCAGGGCCTTGATATGCACTCTTTAGTTTTTGTTGTAAGTGTGCTGTATATCGCACCTCATGTCGTCATGAGAAAACTAATCACAGTTAAAATGCTGCATGACAATTCTGTTTCGAGAACGATTTGAACAATGACAAAGTTAAATTACATTAAAATGTATTTTCTACATGTGTATATCTTTTTTTTCCCCTTAGAGTTTATTTAGTTGTAATTGTGTGACTTGGAAAAATGTTTAAAACTCAATAAACATTTTTTTAAAGTATTTTCTAAAGTTGGACCTTTCTGTTTCTTTATGTCATGTATTGTTTGTCCGTCCCCGGTCCTCTCCTTTATAATTCATGCATCTGTTAACAGTTTTTTTTGTGACTCTCAAACTCAGCTGCCCCCCTCCTTCCCCTCACCCCCCTTCCCCTCCTCTTCCTGCTCCCCTCCTCCAGTGAACCAGAATGCCATTTCAAGCATGTCTAACCACGGGAAGCCTTTTAAAAACTGTGACAGCATTTGCCCCCGGTCCCCCTACCAGTGCTGTGCATGTTGGTGTGTCTATGTGTGTGTGTGTGTGTGTGTGTGTGTGTGTGTGTGTGTGTGTGTGTGTGTGTGTGTGTGTGTGTGTGTGTGTGTGTGTCTGTGTGTGAGTGTATGTGAAAAATGACCGTCCATAACGACGTGGTTGACGACTGGATATCACATGCAGATTTGAAAAGTTACTTTACGGTATCGTACTCCTTTGCTTCTCCCACAAACACAAACACACTTGGACACAGATGCACACACACACACACACACACACACACACACACACACACACTCGCTGCTATTCTCCTGCAGCGACACCCTCATGCTGGGCCGATGATGAACGGCCCGGGCTGTCAGAAGCGAGGGATGAGCAGTTTAAAGAGAGAGAGAAAGAGGAGTAAAGAAAAAGCTGCTGACAGCAAAAACAAAAGGAAAGGATCAGAGAAGAATGATGGTCGTCTCATGAGGATTTGAGGGGAAGATTCCTAGAGGATTGAGATAATAAATGACGGATGGTGACCTTTGGAGAGGAATAGAATGAGCCCGAGAGGAGGGAAAAGGTGTTCGGGAAGAACAACAACATAATGGGCAGTGGGGATCTGAGAGCGTAAGAGAACTATTTAAAGTGACAGTACAAAGTAGTGGCCCTGTTTTTTCAGACTCCTTCTGTTTTCATTTGCTAATGTTTTCTCAGCTTTCTTTACACATTCAGATGATGTGTCTCAGCCAGTGCTCGGGGTCAAAATGCTCACGACTCAGCATTCGCTCTCTCATCACTTTTGACAGGCTGTCATAAACCAACAGCTTCACGTGTCAGCAGCTACACGGTAAAGAAAGTGCAGTTTGCTTTTAGTTTGCTGAACGTGAAAAGGGAGCAAAAGTAAAAAAACTAAGGGATGCTTTTCGATCGAAACAATTAGGATATAACAATTGAGCAGCTTTTTCACATGCACCAAGATCATATAAGTCGCGGGATATAAAAGTCCTTCACACTCACTGATAGTGGATTTTCCTCAGTTTTACCTGCTGCTGTAACACATCGAGTCAACCCGACTTCTTGTAGAAATTGACAAGGGGGGGTGGCTATAAAACATCCTGATGAAGTTTTGTGCATGTGTGAAAAGACTCACAGATTCAGGTATGACTCGGTAATAAAACAAAGCTACAATCATAAACAGCACCCAGAGGTTCTATCTGACAGGCCTCTGACTTCTAAAGGACTCAAACCTAATTGGGTGAAATTGTCTCGTCAGAAAACATATTTGAAGGAACAATTTGTAACTCTGACAGGAAGCATTAAAATGGGTACTGCAGTCCAAATTCAAAACCCTCTTCTCTAGAGTCGATGCTCACGCAGGTTGCCATGTGGTGGACACTGAAGCTTCAGTGTTTATCCAGCTCTGCATCGGTCTGTAAACCTTTCTGTGTTCTAAAACTCTCCACATGTTTTCATCAGCATTCCAATATTGATCCTAGTTTGAGCACGTTTCAGAGGCTTTTTAGGTCGGGTACAATCACTTCTATCTGAACCAGTAGGTTTGCCCGCTTCTGTCGCTGCAACACCTGTTGGTTTACCGTTTGCCTGGCAAACCGAGGGGTGTCCAAAACGGCTGTGTGAAGGTGCCTCAGAACATCCTACTTCTTTGGTCAAGACAAAAACGGACTATTCAGGAGCAGAATCTAAAGTTAGAAGGAGGACATACTGGCTGCTGCATTGTTGTCAAAGAAGCCAGCACTTCAACATAACATGTTTCCTTAATGTCTGATCAGATAGTGAGGACATTTTATCATTTCACTCATTAGATGTCTTACATGTTGGACCTTTAAGATTTTCAAGAAACAGACATTCTTAATTATATTTAGCGACACTAAGAACTTTTTCTGCTTCTCAAAGGTCAAGTAATCAAGACTGAACAACAACCAAACCACAGAGTGTATCTTTGTGGTCCCATGAACATTTCCATAAACATGTAAATGAGCGGAAGCATCATGTGGCTTCATATAAAGACATATTTGTTATTCAAACGCAGTATCTCCGCTTAGGGTTTTTCCATCAGTTCCGCAGGATTTAAAGAGCACCTTACCTTTTCCCTGGTTCACTTTTCGGATAGCGTTGATCCCTTTACTTGGTGCGTGAACTGACTAACATTAAGTACGTTTGAGAGAAACACCTCTGTGGCACAGCACCACATCTGCTAATCCCTACCCATTCACTTCAGCGTGTCTTTAAACTAACAAGCAGTTTAACATAATCTGCTTTAAACCCGTCCATTCACTCCTATTCACCGGTGCATTTACATAGCAATCCCTTTTTGCCTGAATGATCTGCGGAGAGAGAGACACACAAAGAGGGAGGAGGGGGAGAACATATGCATGGTTGTAGATGGGAGAGTTGTGTGCTCCTCTTCCTGTTACAGGGCATTTTATCTCCTACCTTATCTCTCAAACAAGATCAATATTTAGGTTGGTTTGGTGCAAAAGTTAGCCACAGATGGGCTAAAAAAACAAAACAGGAATACTTCATCAAATAGTAAACTGGAGAAACAAAACAGAAACAGTGCAAAGCGGTCTGAGAGGAGCTCGGAGAGGTTTGTGTAAAAGATTGATAATGGAGGCGAGTAGGGAGTGAATGTAAAAACGGTGGAATGTTAAAAGGAGGAGAGTGGAGACGTATTAGTGTAAAGGATGAAATGAAAGAGATGCATACGATCACTGTTACATCTTTTCATCCTGAGGTGCAACACAAAATCTTTATGTGCTCCTCACAGCTGGAGACTATTCGGCGTTCTCACATCAGCTCACTCGGACTTGCAGCGGAAAAGATACCAGGGGTCTGGGAGGAGAAACTCCGGGTGAAGTCTGAGCGAAAAAGTCTGGCTGTTTGCGTTCACACATGCAACTCATCCATTTGTTGAGTTTTTCAGGAGTTTTCCGCATGTGTGAATGCCCCTATACGTTTCTTAAGAAATGAGGAAAAGGAGGGATGACACAGAGAGGGGGGGGGGGGCAGATGATGAAGCAGTGAAAGAGAAGAAGTCAGTCAGGTCCACCTTTGACCCCGACTCTGATTTGTTCTTCATTGACCTTTCACCTTTGGAGAAAATCCCTCCTCACTACCGCTAGAGGATCCTTTCTCCGAGTCACTAGATGGAAAATGAAACACGAGTCCAACAATTAAAAACAACTAATTTTTTTTAAGTTGCTTAGTTCGGACACGGCTGGTTTGTAAAAAAAATCAAACAAGTGAAATGTAATTTTCCAAGCGATGTTCTCACATGCTTCTGAAGTACTCCCAAAACGTTCCTGCCAGCCTCCAAAGTAAAGTTTCCGTGTGAAGTCGGGGAGAGCCGATGTGTGAACGCAGCAGATAAAATTCAGGAAAATTCAGCACAAGCCAGAGGACAGGAATGCTGTTATTGCTAAGAAACCTTCAGAGTCCCATACAAGGACACAGCACCACCCCCCCCCCCCCCCCCCCCCTGAAGGAGGCTCAAAAAGACGATCTCCACGGTGTGTGTTACAGAGGAAACTTTGTTCACCAATGAAACAGGAGATTTCATTTGAAGTTACACACAACAAACACACACACTGAAGTAGGTGTGAAGCCATTTAAACTTAATGAAGGCCTAATGATAGACTGCGACCGGCTTTTTACAGCTTGTTATTGTCATTGTGAAACCGCTCACTGTATCACTTTACAGCCGCTATAAAATCATAGGTAGGTGCGGTTTGGGGCGAGGTACAACAAGTATCAGGGAGCCCCCTCTGTAATCATGATATCATAAATATGCCAATTACTCTTAATTGCTTTACTGTATATTTGAAATGGATGAGTGCAGTTTCTCCTTCAAGCCATCTGGCAAATACGGGGGGTTTCTATAGGATTTCAATGGGACGGGTATCCTGTTTCTTTGCTCTGAGGCGCGCAGATGTAAAGGCAAAGCAAACATTAAGGGCTCAGATTGACGTTGAGACTCGGTATAGAGTCATAAATAAATCATGAGTAGGTTTCTTTAAAATCAAACGGCAGTCAGTTCAAGAGATTGACGGCTGATTGATGGGTAATGATGAGAAGGACTTGCGGTCTTTGGAAGCTTCACTAATTCAGCCCCTCGTGCAGAACAGAGGTCAAAATGTGTGTGCTTCTCCAAAAGAGTGGGATGCTAAAATTGTCCTGCAGAAAAACAGAAGAAGTCGTGTGGCAGCTCCTTCTCGAGTGGGAGCCGAGACATCCCACCTGCACCTGCGGGGATCTCTCTGCCCGCTCACTTTTTCTGATTCATGAATCCTGAAACAGCTCACAAAAAAAAGAACTGAGGATCACGATCTGAATCCACGCAGTAAGCATTTTTTTTTTTTTCTAAACGCCCACGATGATGGGGGCCCCCCTCCTGTGCCTCCATCTGTCACACCGAGTATTTGGAGACATCTCTGACCAAAGTTTTATCTCTACATGTCGGGTGCCGATTCTCTCTAACACCAATCAAAGACGGTGAATCTCAGCCTTTTTTTTCATTGAGAAGCTCTCGATGAAATGTTAGATATTTGCATTCTAGAGTCTTGATTCCTTATTTTTAAGGTTTTTATAATTTTATTCTACCAATGTTTGAGCTATATATTGCTCACCCGGACTCCACACAGAAATTTGACAAAGGGGCTTGAAGGAAAACAGGTTGAGGTGCCGTTGAGCAAGGCACTGAACCACCAACAGCTCTGGCACACTCCCTGTGTAGCAGCCCCGCTCTGACATATCTCCACTAATGCATGTCCACAGCTCCTGTTTGAGTGTGTCCATGTGTGTGTGAGAAGCATGCGTCTAAAATAACAAACGCATTTTGGACTGACCCTAAACATTTTACGAGTTTTACGTGTGTTTGTGTGAAAACACCAAAACTAAATTCTAAACTACTTATAATAATTCCCCGTTAAGACAAAGTGTTATTGAATGTCTCAATGCTACATTATGGGTAGCACAAGCATGTTGAACTTTTGCTGATACAAAGAGAACAACAAAGCATAAACATCTCTCCAATTGGGCAGCTCATAATCACACTTTCTCTTTGTCTCTCTCTTTCACTCACTATTTTAGGACTTACAGTTATTCAGTGAGTCATATCGTCAGGTGAAAAATCCAGATTAATTCAAATAACTCATCCCTGTATATGGGAAATTCATTGTTTGAGATGTAGTCATACAAACAATGGGAGGCAGAAAAATGAGAGGGCTTCAGATTTCTGATGTGAATAAATTCTAAAGTTCAACAGCAGTTCAGATCAGAGGCAGAGGAGGAACATGCCTGTGGCGAGGCTAAGGTCCAGTAATGTTGACAAGCGGCCGCTGTGACACTATTTGGAAACTTGCTTTTGAGAATTTATCAGAGACGGCTTCACAATAAATGGAGAAATATCTGTTTGTAAATCCCTTAAGTTGACACTTTTACTTCTCTTGTGTTCATTTCTTTCCCACCTCTGACTCCTGAAGCCACAGGACACTGATTTGTAATCATGAGGTTCTTGTAATGATCCATTACCACTAACTTAGTTTTGTCCTGAGTGGGTGAAGAGGACCACCTAAAGTGGGGGCTTACGCTAATAAAAGAGCTACACATGTTCCCATGGCCGAAGACAACTGGTCCTCAGGACAGGAATAGCAGAGCCCAATAAAAACCTTTCTGTCTCTATTCACTGCTGCTTTCTCCTTCACACACACTCACACACACACACACACACACCCACACACACACAAAGCCTTTCAGTCCATGTATATAATTCATTTGTAATTCCTAAACACACACACACACGCTGAGTGTTGTGTAGTTGGACAATTAGAAATATCATCAAGGGGACATTTGAAAAGTTTCAAATTAAAAGGAAGAGTCAAACTGAATGTGCAAAGTAAGACAGGTCTGAAGGTTCAGTGAATTACCTGAAAACATATGTAGGCAGAGTGATTATCAGACAAATAATAACATATTAGATAGACATGCTAAGCGATTAGGATTGGTAAAAAAAAGGACTCAAATCAAAGATTCAGAATCAATACAAAAGTGAGATACTGAGCAGAGAAGACAAGAAGAAGAAAAACCAAGAGGAGGAAGCAGAAACATCAAGAAGAGAAGAAAAGAGGTAAGAATATGAAAAGCAGAAAGAAAAGTTTATAGTGGAAAGAAGAGAAGAGATTGAAAAAAAAAGATGAGAAAAAAAGAAAAGGAGGGGAGGAGAGGAGGGAAAAGAAGTGACAATTGTGAAAAAAAAACACGAGAAACAAGAGAAAAGGAGGACAGAAGAGGAGAGGAGAGACAATTGTGAAAGAGGAGAGGAGAGGAGAGGAGAGGAGAGGAGGGGAGGAGAGGAGAGGAGAGGAGAGGAGAGGAGAGACAATTGTGAAAGAGGAGAGGAGAGGAGAGGAGAGGAGAGGAGAGAGGCCCTGTTATGGTGGCTGTTTAGGGCCAAACAGAGCAAGATGACACTCGGGGCAGGGGGGCTGACCTACAAACTGCCGGTAACCTACGCACCTGCAAGAACACACCAGAATCCATGTTCATCGAGCCATACACACACACACACACACACACACACACACACACACACACACACACACCAACTTATTCACACATCATCACCCACGACACCAGCTCCTCTAAACCTGCCAAAGGCCAGCGTTTGACCGCCGGATAATAATACCATCTGTTAGGGAAAAACACTGCTGCTTTGTAATTGTTCTCTTCATAGACTTTACCAAACAACCAGACACATACTGCCAGGCGTCAAAACTGTGTTTGACTGAAGAACTTCAAAGCAGAGCTATGTGAGAGAGGTTAGAGGAGTGGGCCAGTATGGAGGGAGGGAAGATGGATGTGATTTGATTAAAACTGGCACTCAGGAGCAAAGAACGGGAAACAGAAAAGAGACAGTGAGGGCAACGCAAATCTAATTATTTATGGACTGAAGTAAAATAGAATCAGATCAAGACAACATAAAAACTACTTCAGAAACATAATAAGTTATGAAATTTAAATTTTAGGGTCATCGTTCTGTTGATGTTATTCTTTGATTACATTTGATTCACTTAACAGATTCTCAAGAGTCTGACAAATTCAAATTCATCGAGTTTTAGTAGTTTTAGCCGGGGCTGTAGCCATACACTGGCTGTAGCCATAGACTGGCTGTGGGTGCGGTTAATGGTCCTGCTCTCACCGCTCTACAACCAGGATGTAAACAAGCACAGTGAACAGACTGTTTGGCAGTATTTTGACTTAGACAATGGAGATGAAGTTGAATGTAGGCTGTGTCAGAGTAAAGTGACACATAAGACGTTTTCACATATGCACTCTGGATAATATCTAGATATTTACAGGAGGACTTCTCCGGAGATTCTCCCGAACTAGCCGTTCACATATGCTCCTCACAGCGGGGGACTTTCCCTGTCAGAGGGGTGGGGGGTGGGGGGGGGATTTCCCGAGGTAAGACGTGACGTAAATAAACAACGTGGAAGTAGAGGCCGAAGCAACAGAGTCCGCTACACGCCGTTATAATGAGAATATTTGCCTTTATATTAATGCTATGTGTAATCCAATGGAATGACAACATCCACAAAAGAGAGGAGAACAACATACTGACCAACAGAAAACAGAATGCAGACGTTTAATTAGAGCACGGAGATCGTAGTGGTTGCATGCAGACACACTGTATATAAACGTCATTCTCTTTCTATTGGCTCCAATTGAACTCTCCAGAGTACATGCTGCCGCGTTCAGACATCAGCTCACTCGGATTTTCTGCGGATAAAATACTAGAGGTCTGGCCGGATAAACTCCGGGTAAAGTCTGCGCGAAAAATGCGGCTGTTTGCGTTCACACATAGCCTAAAGTCCCTCCGGGTAGCCAAATCTCCAGAGTTTTTCAGGAGATTTCCGTATGTGTGAAAAGGGTTAAAGACTGGAGCATCACATTTAGCTGACCAAAAGGCAGGCAGTGCTAACGCTGTTTACGTTAGCCTCACTTGGCAAACCATGCTATGTTGTTTACATGCTGAAAATTTTGAATACATTTAGTTCACTTTTGATTGTTTTCTGAGTGTTTTCTTAGCTTAAAACTAGTCAGTTAATAATCATTTAACAATTTGTCGGCTGGAGACATCCCTAATGCTAACCTACGTTTTCAATGGAGCTGAGCTGAGTTGCAACGGCAGATTTTCTTTCACACGTCCTGCCCTGTAGGTAGCACAGAAACATGGCGTCCATCGGGATAGTTTGCTGCATCTCTGCTGACCTCTCGCAGAATGTGCAGCCTAAGTGTTCTGATGTTAAGAGAGCAGGACAGGAAGGAGGGACGACGGGACACAGGGTAGGAGGACGGAGTGGGAGGGGGGGGGGGGGGAGGTGATGAGAGCAAAGCGGGGTGTTGGAAAGGGTGGCGGGGGGCATGAGGGTCTGCTAGGGGTGAGTGGCGCAGTGGGATAAGAGCGTGGGGAGTTCATGCCCCCGCCAGGCCCTTTTCGCACTGCATACACAAAGAGATTACAGTGAGAAGGGGCTCCGCCGCTAACAAGCAGGGGCATCACACACACGGACACCAACACACACACACACACACACACACACACACACACACACATTCATATAGGAATCATACACACACAGCAAGCATAGAAATACATAAATGCACACACACACACATTAGAAAGAAGCATGCACATCCAAACACAACATGAACACAATAAACCGACACACACAGCGAACAAGAAGCATCACAACATAGTGGCGCCACCTGTCTCCTCTTCAGCAATTAATGAGCTCCCCGGCTCCCGGGATGCTACAACGAGGTGGCAATTAGCAGGGAAAAAGAAAAGGGGGAGTCGTGAAATGAGGGAGAAAAACAGACGACAGGAGGGGGTGGGGGTGAAGGGGTTAGGAGAAGAGAGAGATGAATACAAGGGGGGGAGGAGGGAAAATAAAAGGTTAGAAAAATAAAGAGGAAATAAAGACCAATCAATTAAAATCTAGAAAGTGAGGCAGGATGCAGCAGAGGGACGTTCCCACAGAGCCTGACGGATCCTGAGCCACACAAAAGACGTTTGTACCAGTGAGTTGACGTTTCTGTACAGTTTTAGTTTTAGTCTGCTAGCTTGTGAAGTTTGCAGCCGATGCTTCCTTTGGAATATATGTTTGGGAACCGGCAAATGCATTTTTTTTCTTTGTAAAAGTCTAAAACACGAGTTAAAGTCTCACAGCAGCAGGAGAGGGATTTGAGTTTGGACAATTACACACAAAAAAAAAAAGCTGAAAAGTTAGAAGTAGTTCTGGGTTACATGAAGGTTCAGGAAAGCTGCACATCTGGTTAAGGTCGCTAAAAAAGTGATGCTATAGCACATGCATCTACTGTCTAATACAAAGTAGGGTTATTGAAATAGTTTCCAGTAAAAGGTTGGATTAACTTGAACCCTTGTGACACTTTTCTTGTTTAAATTTAAAAGTATTTTATGTTCTCGTAACTTTGTTGAATTATGGATTTACTGATGGGACTCTATGGATTCTATCTTTTGTGAATTTTATTGTCTAATTTCCAATCCTGCCTGCCTCAACTTCATTTTTCTTTCTAACGTAGGGTTGTCACTTTACCAGAATTTAAACTTTAATGCGATACTATTTAAAATCAAATTAGATGAATGCCTGTTTCCATACCACAGAAACACAAATACAAGATTTAGGCACCTAATATTAAATAATTTAGATTTATTTTGAATAACAAAAATGGCAAACTCCTGCAACTCAATTGCCTTTGCCTTGCTATTGATTTTCCTGCATAACAGTGGAGGACACTTGACTTCTTTTGCATGTTTGAAGGTCTATATGAGTGTGTTTAAGGACACTGATGACCGTCCAGTCTCCTCTGTTCAACCCATCAACGTGAGGATGTTGAAAAGTGTGGAAGAAACATGAAACATGGCCGGGGTTATAAGGATCATGGTAGAAAAATGCATTGAAAAAAAAACGAACTTTGAATAACTGAAATCTGCTGAGGTTTTTTTAATCTGATAAAAATGAATAAAGAAGTTCATTTGGATGTAAGTTCAACATTTGATGTAATTAAAGCGTTAAGCGTTTAGCCTGTATGATTCTGTCTCCATCATGATCTCTGACATGCTCTCTTACCTTCTGTCATCCAGCCAATCTTTGCTTCCTGTTTCTCTCCATTATATACATCCTCACACACACACACATTCTTTTGTTTGCCACCTGATAACAGGCAGTCATTCATGCCGCCTCTCGACCCCTGTGCCCCCTGAACCCTGAGACCTAAATACAGAACAAGAACTGAGAGACTGGTCACGCATTTGCCGACAGTGATCGCTCGTGCAGACGCATGAACATCCAAAAGCCACAAAGAAGGAAAACATACAACGCTCCCGTTAAGGAACCAGAGGGGGGAAAAGAAACTTCAGAAAGAGAAGCGATATGTTTCTAAGAAAAACAAGAGAATATAAAATGAACTCTGAGACATCTGTAAATAAAAACATCCCAAACATGAGACAAGAAGGAAAGGTAAAATCTGAACCCCATGAACAAGATCCACACCCTCACACACACACTCTAGTTTGTCCCTACTTTATCCAACATTATCATGTCCACACACACACACACACACACACACACACACACACACACACACACACACACACACGCACACACACACACACACATGTGGGGCAGGTGTGGGGTCACTGTAAGGGTCAGTGGCCTCGGTCCAGCTCCCAAATATAGAGCATCTACTATTCAGGGATCCTTAAGTTCACTGCAGGTTCTCGTATGACCACCAAGAACCCTTTATGTTTGGAGAGAAACACACATACCACACACACACACACACACACACACACACAACATGCATTCATTCATTCACTAACATGGACACCACACACTCATACAGACCGACATGCAAGACAAGAGTGCAGCTATTTATTTACACGTATGTGCTCTGTACTTACATGTATGTCAAAGAATGTGTGTGTCCACAGACTGTCACACACAAACACAACGTCACACACTGTGGTACCCGAGCACGTCATTAAGATCTCTATCAGCATGCTGTCTGAAAACACACATGCTCATTTCCTCTCTGACCCGCCCCCCCCCCCCAAACCCGTTACCCACACCAACTTTTTTTATGTTTCTCTTCTTCTGTTTCTCTTCTTCCCTGACTCCCAACATCTCTCTCGCTCTCTCTCTCTCTCTCTCTCTCGCTCTCTCTCTCTCTCTGTGACCGCACCATTCACAGTGTCTATTCAGTGTGTAACAGAGGACCTCTTCTACAGCTGAAACTTAACTCTGACACTCTGACCCTCCAGGATGACCTCTGCACTTCAAGCTAACGGCTCTGACACGTACAAACATGCCGATACAAGTGTGTGTGTGTGTGTGTGTGTGTGTGTGTGTGTGTGTGTGTGTGTGTGTGTGTGTGTGTGTGTAAGCTGCAAACTTGGATCTTTACCTCTTTAATGGATATTTTGGTGCTAACTACCGATGATGTTTTCACACATACACAAAACTCAAGAAAAAAAGAGCGCAAACGGGCACACTTTCACCCAGCCCCAAAGTCAAGAATTCAGCTTGCAGCAGTTAGTATTCAGGGAAATCTGCTGTGAGCGAGCAGAAGAGGTTGATGACGTCACCTGTGTGCAGACTTTGTGCAGACTTTGTGCAGGTAATGAGGCTGCTTCACACTCTTTTCTGGTCCCCAGTTTGTTCTTTGACCAGAGACGTGAGCAGACGATGACACCAATCTAAATGCATCTCAAAATGTGTGTGACTTTCTCTCATTTCTATACCGTATATATGTGCGTAATGATTAATGTGCACAAATGTGAAATGTGCAAAGACGTATTAGAATGTAAATAAAGGACCAACAGTGAAAGAACATCAAAAAAAGAGACTGATTATCCAAAAATGTCTCCGTCAAAAAGTCTTTCCATGTCTTCACATTCTAGCACATTGTGGTAAATTGATATTTACCAATAGCCACAGTTGCTTGCGAGTTAAAATGTTCATGTCAAGCCCTGCTACATATATAGTGACGGACTCTGCGGCTTCATGCGCCATCTTGGATTTTTGCACCTTTACATTCTGGAGAGAGACAAAATCGTGCACGCTGCAGCGTCCTCGTTTATTAGAAATAACACAATGTTTCTGTTCCTCTGAAGCCCTTTGGCTGTGTGACAGAAGTGTGAGGGATGTTTTTTTCTTCTTCTCAAGGCTACAGTTATACCGCCTACGCACCTGCGTCATGAGATAGTTGGATGTGCGAACCAACCTCCTTAAAAAAAACTTTGACCTGCTCAAAATCTTGCGATAACAAGCTGCTTTTCATTCATAATAATCCAACTCAAAGACATGAATGGCTTTTGGCTGCAGGTATATCTTCACCACAGCCTGTCGAGGCAAACTGTGGAGGGTTAAAACAAGACAGAGTTTACATCACATGCTTATGAATACATATGTCTGAGCTTTGCAGCACTTAATTAGCACAGCACGCTTTAAAGAGGCCGTTATTAAACTGGAAATGAGAAAGTTACAGCCTAACTTCCTTTTCATTTAAAACTGCAAAGAAAAACAGTTAAAGTCTTTATATGTGATTTTTCACACTTAAATGTAGAAATCAAGTATATCCTCTGAAAATAACTCTGTGAGTCATGACTGTCTACAATGAGTGTAACACCCGAGTCCCACTGTCTGTGATGTTTTCAGAGTTTTCAGAGTCCTATCTTCACTTTGTTTACATCGCCAGGACGGCCGGCTGACTCCTCCCCTCGTGTATAAAAGTTGTTTAATTGAGGGACTAGAGAAAAGAAGAATAACATACTGTACTCACTGCTTAACTGTGTTTCTAGATCACGCTCATTTCAGGTAAATTTACATGCAGTGTGAAGATACCAGCATAATAAAGATCGCTAGCATTAGCATGCTAACACAACAATGCAGCGTGAGTTGTTTTGGTTTCATGCTGGTGCTCAAGGGCTGCTGGATGAAAAAAATTGCATATAAAGCCTTTAACAAGCATTTTGAACATACACACACACACACACACACACACACACACACACACACACACACACACACACACAGCCAATGTTAGCAAGAAAAAATAAATAATGCAACGAGGTAATTATGCAACAATAAAACATATTGGTCCATGATTCAGACCAGAGCAAACAAGCTATCGTTTAATCTGTCCTTAAAGGTCATAGTAAGCACATCATATAAAAGCATCATATATGTATAAGCTCAAACTCCTCTGTTCTCCATTAAGTCTCTGGAAAAAGTAACGGGAGGTATTCAAGGTCAAGGACAGGCGAAAGGGAACATGCAGTTAAATTTGTTAAGAGTATCAACAACAGCTCAAGTCTTTTCAATGTAACTCAATCTGGTGATTACTCCCTGAAGAGCACAAGAAGACCACTCACATGAGGGTGTGTGTTCAGAGCATGTGTGTGGACTGCGGGATCAAATGAAGCATCTGTACTGGTGGAGTCTTTCAGGCCGAGCTGCAGGAATGTTTGTACTGCAACATAAATTTATTTACAGGGTGATTTAAAGGGGGGACTACAGTCGTTTCTCAAACCTGAATCCTCCCATCAGATATTTAGGTCGGGACAGGTTCATGAAAGTTAAATCAGCTAAGCCCGGTTCACTCATTTCTGTCCTATTCTTTTACAGTTTAACAACTTTAGATACTTAAAAATAAGCTTGTGATAGGTGGCAGGAAGCGTGCATATTTAAATGTGTTTCTTCTTCTTTCCCACTTTGGTTAACTTCATCTTCTGTCTTTGGTGAGAGCTCTTTAATAGGGCGTTCACACTTGCAGAAAACTCCTGATATTTTCAGGAGGAGCAGAATGTGTGAATGCAAACAGCCACATTTTTCACTCGTACTTCACCCGGAGTTTCTCCTTGTCAGACCTCTAGTATCTTTTCCGCAGCAAGTCCGAGTGAGCTGATGGGAGAACGCCGCAGGATATTCTCCGGAGAATTCACCTCGAGCCAATTTGGAGGTGAGAGTGATGTTTATATCCTGTGACTGCTGCATAGAGAGTCAACTTGGAAGGTTTTAAAACCGGAATAAAAGGATTATTTGTCCAACTGTATGCACACGGTTACGTTTAAAGCTTCTGATTGGTTGATTGATGTGATATCTCTTCATTGTCTGTCCATAACGTTTACACTGCTGTCTTTCTTGGCCAGGACTCTCTCTCCAAAAAGAGATCTTGTATCTCAACGAGAATATTTTCCTGGTCAAATAAAGGTCAAAATAAACAAATAAAAAATGACTTCTTGCAGCTTGACTGTGTCTTATTATGTGAAGAAAGAACAGAATGTGCGTGGATAGATTTTGTGTAAAGTTTCCTGAATTTTGATGCAAAAGTGATGGCTTATTATAAAACTGTTGCATTTAAGAAGTGGTCATTCTTACTCATTCTCTTATTTGTCATGCATGGACCAGTAGCTTTAGTGTGTGTGTGTGTGTGTGTGTGTGTGTGTGTGTGTGTGTGGATGTTTGTGTGTGTACACAGGCCGAGGTATCTTGGGAACATTATTGGTTATTCTAGAAGATCGGCCCGTGACATTTAATAACAAGCTCCTGTCCTCTAATCTAAAATGCCTGCGGCTCTCCAGGTATACGCAGGTCCGGCTCAGTATCAGGTGCAGAGAACAGATGAGCCTCTGAACTCACACACACACACACACACACACACACACACAGACAGACACACACACACACACACACACACGCATGCATGCAATCACTCATTCGGCTCGACCTCAGTTTTCAACAATGCCACATTTGTCTAACAGCTGATCTCCATATGATAAGAGATAAAAGTATATTAGGCAGGACACACACACACACACACACACACACACACACACACACACAATCATGTCTTCAGATGGTTATCGTATTTACATAATCATTAGTTGAGGCTGAGACTCTGTCACGATCTAGTGTGCTGTTAGCGCTGGTATTAGCAGCAATTAGCACCGGAGAGATAAGCCCTGCACGCGCACACAAACGTACAGAGTGTGTGTTTGCAGGGACGTGTGCAAAAAATACAGCAACACGTCAATGAGACAAAACTTAAAAAAATAAATTAAAAAAAAGACAGATTCACACACTCAGAGCCCACAAACACACACTCACACAGACACAATCCGACCCCCTCTGCCCCCCCCC